>NW_007729126.1:226503-240738 GCF_000696425.1 Galeopterus variegatus
GTATGTCATGCCAAGAAGCTGGGACTTTCCTGTAGGCAATGGGGAGTCGATGAAGGGTTTTAAGTGAGTGTGGGATAGTCAGATTTGTGTTTAGAAAGATCACCTAGCAGCAGTGATGAGGATAGATTTGAGGGAGCCAAGCCTAAGGTCAAAAAATTTGGAAGCTTCTGAAGCAGTCCACGCAGTCCAATTTAATCAAGAGACCAAACTAGGTCAATTCTAATAAAAATAGAGAAGAGAGGATAAATTCCAGAAACAGAGGAAATGGTGGCAGGAGTCGAAAACTGATTGCATGTGGAGGTGAAGTAGGGAGAAGACTCAAAAGGTGATACCAGCCTGCCAGCTTGGGTAGATGGTGGTCACTCTCCCTACCCCATGGTATCGAGGAAGAGAGTAATGCCCTGCAAAAGAGACAAGTTTTAGGGAAACAATAACGTGTTCATTCTTTGAAACTTTGAACCTTCTGAATTTGAGATGCCTATGTGCTATGGTCTAAATGTGTTCCCCACAAATTAATATATTGGAATGTCATTGTCAATGTGATGGTACTAAGAGGTGGGGCTTTTAGGAGTTGACTAAGTCATAAGGGCAGAGCTCTCATAAATGAGATTACTGACCATTTAAAAGGGCTTGCGGCCAGATATAATAATAAAAGTTAATGCTGTATGGTTTCTTGCTATGTGCCAAGCGTTATTTTAAGTATCAGTCCCACATTACAGATGAGAAAACAGGCTCAGAAATGTGAAGTGCCTTAACGAGGGTCACACAGCTTGTCAGTGTCAGAGCTAATATTCAGCCAGGTAGGCTGGGTGTAGAGACTGGACTTTTAATTACTCTACATGAATGTCACCCCACAATAAGAGTATTTATTTTTATTAATATCACTTTAAATGAATTAACCAATTAAAAAACTTTTATTGAGCACCTTTTAGGTGTAAAGCACTCAATTAAAGAAATATAAAGAAATCCTTATATTGAACACACCTTATGGGCTTGCTCAGACTTCTTAGCCTCACCTATCTCTAAAACCCTTAGCTACTGCAGCAACCCATTCTGTGCTCCTCCCACCATTTCTAGACTGCAGAGCTTGGAATCTGGCTTCCAAGCCCATAGGGTATGTTATCTCCTCCATGGAATGTAAGAAGGGCTTTTATTGAGCACCTTTTAGATGTAAAGCACTCAATTAAAGAAATATAAAGAAATCCTTATATTGAACACACCTTATGGGCTTGCTCAGACTTCTTAGCCTCACCTATCTCTGAAACCCTTAGCTACTGCAGCAACCCATTCTGTGCTCCTCCCACCATTTCTAGACTGCAGAGCTTGGAATCTGGCTTCCAAGCCCATAGGGTATGTTATCTCCTCCATGGAATGTAAGAAGGGTATGGGAGGAGGGCAGCAGATAAATTCCTTCTCCCTCCATCCTTGGACTGTAGCAAGGCATGGTTGGTCCATATAATTTGTCTGGAGACCTCCCTTATAGCTGAGCTGGAGCACCTGGTGAGTGGCCAGCTGTGTCTCTTGTGGCTTGTCAAAGGGCATCGGCCAGCATGGCAACACATAAACTTGCATTTGTTTCCCAACTTTTCCTTCCCCATTTCCCTTCTCCCTCACTCTCACCTGGGGTTGACTTATATCCTGCCTCAGCCTCTGTTTCTTAGAAAGTCTCTGAACGTAAGGAGTTTATAATAAAACTTTAGAAAGTTTAGGCACATATAGAAAGCTTAATCACATATTATATATATATTATATATAATAAGTAACAGTACAAATCATTAGTTGATAAATAGGTAATGAGTACCTGGATATTATTAACTACATGATCTCGTATCTTCTGTGCCTCAGTTTCCTCGTGCATAAAATGTAGATAGTGATACATGTGTTACACTTGCATGTATTACTGGTAGGGATAAAAAATGGTATACCCTCCAAGGAAGAAAATTTGATAATAGTTATCAAAATTTAGCTTGCTTTTACTCTTTGAGCCTGCAGTCCCCACCTGGAAATTTATCCTACAGAAACTCTGGCACTCACAGGAAAAGCCCACTAACTGCAACATTGTTTATAACAGATTAGAAACAATCCAAGTGTCCACCATAAGAAATGCATCCACTGGGTCGATGCATCCACTGGGTCGGCCCGGTGGCGCACTCGGTAGAGTGCAGCGCTTGGGAGCGCGGCGGCGCTCCTGCTGAGGGTTCGGATCCCATATAGAGACCGGTCCGCCTGCATCCACTGGGCCGGCCCGGTGGCGCTCTCGGTAGAGTGTGGCGCTTGGGAGCGCGGCGGCGCTCCTGCTGAGGGTTCGGATACCATATAGAGACCGGTCCGCTCACTGGTTGAGCACAGTGTGGGCACGACACCGAGGGTTGCGATCCCGTTGCCAGTCGCGGTACGGGCGCGACACTGAGGGCTGTTGCCAGTCGCAGTACGGGCGCGACACTGAGGGTTGCGATCCTGTTACCGGTCAAGAAAAAAGACAAAAAGGAAAAAAAAAAAAAAAAACTGCATCCACACAATGGAATACTATGCAGCTGAAAAAACAAAAAGGAAGCTCTCAGAGAATTTATGGAAAGTACCCTAGGGTACATTGTTAAATGGAAAAGAAAAGGGGGGGAAGGAGGGAGAGAGAGGTGTAGATACAGGACAGTGCATATAGTATTACACTTTGTTTTCTAAAAGGGAGAAACTAAGGATATGTATTTGTATTTGTTAATCTTTTGCATAAAGAACAATTAGAAGGGGGCTGGCCAGTTAGCTCAGTTGGTTAGAGTACAGCCTTATAACACCAATGTCACAGGTTCAAAGAACTATTAGAAGGATACAAAAGAGAGTATCTTTTAAAATAATTACCTATGGCGGAAGGTGGATAATAGGGTTGACAGGGACAGGAATAAGACTGATACTTTTAAATTTACAGCTTTTTAAAATATTTTTATTTTTGGACCATGTAAATGGATTACTTATCCAAAAGAAACAAAAAATTTAATATGAAAATAACCTGCCTTTCAAGGCTTAAATGACATAACGTGTCAAATTTCTAGCACGGTACCTGACCCATAGTAGAACGTCAATAAATGGTAGCTTCAAAAATAACTTCCCCTTGAGGTGGAGGAAGGACGGCTTCAAGAAGGAAGGAGAACTTAGCCTAAGCCTGGAGGCTGGGAACGATTCAGACAGAAGTAGAGAAGTGGGGACCATTACCAAGGAGGGCGTGAGAGGGACAACCGGAGGATCGCAGGTGGGAGGCTCTGGAGTAAAGAGCCGGGTCCGGAGGAGCAGTAGGAGATGTTGTTAGTAAGAGAGGTTGGGGCTACATAGGGGAGGTGCTTGAATTGTAGATAAGAATTTGGGACATTATTCTTTGGGTCATAATAGTAATAATTAAACTTTACATTTGTACTGTATCTTATGATCTATAGAACCTTAATTATAGATTTGTGTATATAGTAGACACTCAAATCTCATTGTCTGGAATTTGCTACCAACTCAAATTAAATGTTATAAGTCTTTAGTATATTCTTTGGCTGAAATGATCTGATAAATGTGGCAAATGACAGAAAGTGTCCCATTTAGCAAGAGCAAGGGTGGTCAGAGTTGATCATCACCAGGCTGACTCACATGGCTTAAGGTCTGCAAACAAAACAGCGATCTCACATGCTTTGCTTTTGGTCATGGCTTTGGATTTTATTTGATCTTATTTACATAAGAAAAAAGCATTAATTAATTTAAAACTGAAAAAGGGAAGGGAAAATGACTATCTAAAAGTCAATTGGTTTACGGCCTTTCTTTTTACTCTCTGCTAAAAGTACCAAAGTTCAAAACAACAACTAAACCCCCACAATAAGTTGGACCCAGAGGGCTAAACAATAACAGAAGTCGCTTGTCTCCATTTGGATGGTTTCCAAATTTATACAACAAACTTCCTGTTAAATATGCAGGAAGTTCTGCTTATTTATGATGTAATTTAATATTGACATGTTATTAAATGAACTGACCCTCCCCCAAGCCTTCAGAATTTTACATCTAATGATTGCAGGATAACTCTCCTAACAAAGCTGGAAGGTTGGCAACCAACAGTTTTCTTCTGCAATCTATTTTTTTCTTCAAAAAGAAATTCCAGTAGGCTGACTGTGTTCTCACTGTCTTGTATTTCCTGAATTGTGTGCAAGAGGATTTCACGGAGAGAGGGATTTCTATGGCCTTTTTTATACTGAATAGGCTAAGCTCCGAGACTCTCTGCCTAAACCTATTACACACAGATCACCTAACTCTGTTCCTGAGTTTGTGATGCTAGATTAATTTACCCAGATACCAAGTCAGGAGAAAATGACTTTCCAAATCTTCTTTGCACTAGCAAAGAATGTGGAGATCATCTTACAGGAAAGAGAAAGACACGTCTGTAATGGAGCTCGGTGCTGAGCAGACATGGATGTCACCTTCCACGTCATTCAGTTACATATAGCAAAGGAGCCCCTGTCTGGGACATGAAAGAAAGCCAAGGGCCTGAAAGACAATGATGAAGAGTTGGGATATTTGCAAAGGGTAGGCAGCTAACGAATGAGTTATTTGAGGCTGGATGGCCTCATAGAAAAAGCCCTGAGCTGAGAATTGGAAAACCTGTCCGCTATAATTTATTCCCAGCTCTCTCGTTACCCTCCTGTCTGCTGTGTGGACTTGGGCCAATCACTTAGTGTCTATGGTAGGATTTCCCTTCTTCCTCTCCCAGAGGAAAAATGAGCTACATATGTCAAGGTCTCTAAGGGGCTGGCATTGTTGGAGCAAATTCTGGCATCTTTAACAGCACTGGCGTAGACTGAACCAACAAGATTTTGATATAATGTCTTAGCTGCTGCTTGATTTGCTTTTAAGTCCCCCCATGGCATCTAACACCTAAGGCAGCTCTGACTAAACTAGTCCCTGGAGGTACTAGAGGTCTTCTGCTTGCTCCTGTTGTCCATAAAAGCGATAGGAACTTGGACAAGTTTCCTCTTCAGTAAAGTAGGTATAAATACACCATAGATTGCCAGGTTGTTTTGAGGATTGAAGGTGTATTGTGTGCCTGACACACAATGGGCACTCAATACATGGTTGCTGTTATAACTCATCAGCTTGGCTTGGACAACCACATTTTCTTGTCAATTGTCAGTATTTCTTATTACAGAAGCAAAGAATGCTAGTAAGTTAAATTGCACCTTGGAAAAATTACTTATGCTTTGTGCATCAGTTTTCTCATCTATGAAACAGTAATAGTATCTATTTTCTAAAACTGTTGTGAGGATTAAGTGAAATAACGCATGTGACGTACTTGGCACAGACATAATCAATAGAATAATTGATTTTTGTTATTTATCATATATAACAAGGACATAACCAATAATAAAATTAATTATTATTATTTTCAGTCGCCATCATCATCATTGTAGTAAAAATCATTGTGAAATCTCCTATTAACCAAAGTTTTCTCTAATTTTTTCATTTGTGAGCAACTATCATGCTATATGAGCAATGAAAGATTGAACACACATGAATTATTGGTTTGTAGTTTAATCTTGCATGTATTAGTAATAGGGATAACATTTGCTCTACATATTGATAATTATTCCGCTATACGAGCAATGAAAGATTGAACACACATGAATTATTGGTTTGCAGTTTAATCTTGCATGTATTAGTAATAGGGATAACATTTGCTCTACATATTGATAATTATTCATAAGTGACATAAATTTAGAAGACTATTATGAAAACTAGATAAGCTTGGCACATGGTAAGCATTATGTATGTGCTTGGTAACATAAACATACACATATAAAAAGACAAGACATCTCATGAATCTCCATCATTAGTTTTGCTTGTACACTACCAAACTGTTTCCTCTTCCCTTGATTAGTTAAAAGTACGTATAAATATCATCAATGCTGATAGCCCTGGAAAGACAATGGTTCTGAACTGAGCCCCCCCCAAAAGTCAGGTTCCTTGTGTCTTCGCCAATGTCATGTCCTTGTGCTAGCCTCGTGCTTCTCAGTTCTTCCCACTCTGTCCCATCCTCTCCACTTAACCAGATCCTTGACCAGCTTACATAGTAACTGCCTGTTCCCCAGTTACTGTCAGTCCAGTCCTGGGGGTTCTAGAAACCAAATTTCTTGGGAGAAATGGAAATTCTTTGTTCCTGACTCTGCCCCTCCATCTGAGCAGTATCACTTCCCTGAGGGCCAGAGAGCTTGGAACAGGGCATAGGCAGGGAGAGGACACCGTGAGAAGAATCCCTGGAACTCTGGCATCTTTGGTCAGAAGTAGGAGACTAGAAAAGCTAATGGCTCTGCCTTGGGCTACTCTTCTGCTATGGTCTGAATTGGTGTCCCACCCCCCATATTTATACATTGGAACCTAATACCTAACACGTTAGTCTTAAGAAGTAGGGCCTTTGGGAAGTGATTAAGTCATGAGGGCTCCACCCTCATGAATGGAATTAGTGCCCTTATAAAAGAGGCTCGAGGGACCTCCCTTTGCCTTTCTGCTGTGGGGGGACAGAGAGCAGCCCTCGCCAGACACTGAATCTGCTGGCGCCTTCAGCTTGCAATAACCAGCCTCCAGAACTGTGAGAAATAAACCTCTGTTGTTTCTAAGCCAGCGGTCTATGGTATTTTGTTATAGCAGCCCAAACTGACTCAGACGTGTTTTCTCGGCAGTGTTGATAGAGGCTTTCAATTCACATTTATCCAGAAAAGGAGGGAAAGCAAACAGGGAGCGTGCACACACACAGGCGCTAGATGCCTGAATGAGGGACTCTCAAGGGGNCCCAAACTGACTCAGACGTGTTTTCTCGGCAGTGTTGATAGAGGCTTTCAATTCACATTTACCCAGAAAAGGAGGGAAAGCAAACAGGGAGCGTGCACACACACAGGCGCTAGATGCCTGAATGAGGGACTCTCAAGGGGTGACAGGGACTGAGAACAATTTAAATCGGGGGCCATTTCCCTTCCCCTCCCAATCCCTGCCTCAGGATGAGCCACTGTGCTGTTACGACGTCATTACTCATTGTTCAGAGCCTGCCTTTTTTAATGAGGGGAGTGAAACGGAGAAAACCGAGACTTTCCCAAGGTTTCCCCAGGTGGGAAGTGTAAACTGACCATAAGCTTTTCAGCATGTTTTCAGACTGAAAAGTCTTGGGTAAAGGAATTCAATCTAAGGTGTCATCATGGATAACAGCCTTACAGTTAGTTCTCGCATGATCTAAGGAGATCCCTGTGCAGGAGCAGACTTCCAGATACTGTAGCGGATCCCAGCCCAAACTGACTCAGACGTGTTTTCTCGGCAGTGTTGATAGAGGCTTTCAATTCACATTTATCCAGAAAAGGAGGGAAAGCAAACAGGGAGCGTGCACACACACAGGCGCTAGATGCCTGAATGAGGGAATCTCAAGGGGTGACAGGGACTGAGAACAATTTAAATCGGGGGCCATTTCCCTTCCCCTCCCAATCCCTGCCTCAGGATGAGCCACTGTGCTGTTACGACGTCATTACTCATTGTTCAGAGCCTGCCTTTTTAAATGAGGGGAGTGAAACGGAGAAAACCGAGACTTTCCCAAGGTTTCCCCAGGTGGGAACTGTAAACTGACCATAAGCTTTTCAGCATGTTTTCAGACTGAAAAGTCTTGGGTAAAGGAATTCAATCTAAGGTGTCATCATGGATAACAGCCTTACAGTTACTTCTCGCATGATCTAAGGAGATCCCTGTGCAGGAGCAGACTTCCAGATACTGTAGCGGATCCCAGGATTGGGGGGACCTTCTGCCTCTCCACCTTTCAGATCACAGCAACACAGCACGTTTAACTCTCTGGGCTTCCAACATTTAAGGCCCATCACACTTACACAGCTTGCCCCAAAGCCAGTAATCTCCCTGGTGCCAGAAATGCTCCACGGTCTGAGATTAGCAACCCCCCCCCCACCTGGGTGAATGGCCCCAGACTGGGAGAGGACGTGAGGAGACCCGTAGAAGGCCTGCCCACATGCCCCCTCCCGGCCTTCTCCCCCACCTGATTGAGGAACACCTCTTTTCCTCCTCCTCCGCTGTGTTCATTCCGTGGATTTGTCAAAAGGCCAACACTGAGACAATTAGCCACTCCTGCAGCCCAGCTTGTCCTGGGCCCCTTCACAAGGGCTTCCACCTTGATTAAAAGACTGTGCCTAGGGAGACCCTGTGCTTAACATTCTTCACAAACGCCAGAGGAGGAGAAGCAGTGGGCTTACCTTAGAAGGAAGGAATGGAGGTGGGGGTGTTGAGAACTAAGCCTGAAAGAAACTAAATCAACACAATATGTTGGAACTCTAGGACTTTTTTCCAGAGTGAGATAATTTTCTTTTTTACCAGCCATCAGAAGCCATGACTTTGGGGACTGTCTGTGCCCTCTTGAGCTCATCCCCTGCCTCCGTGCATGAGTACAGCTCCTCTACACTCTGTCTTACACTCCTGTCCGTGAGGCCCCCGAGCCATCAGAAGCCATGACTTTGGGGACTGTCTGTGCCCTCTTGAGCTCATCCCCTGCCTCCATGCATGAGTACAGGTCCTCTACACTCTGTCTTACACTCCTGTCCGTGAGGCCCCCTACCACACCCAGAAGTCTGGCTTTATCGTCCTCTTCCACAGGAAACATTTCAGGACCTCTCTGGGATGTTCAATCCACCTGGATTCCTGTGCTTGAGCCCTGCTACCCGTCTCTAGCAGGATGTCACCAGCAAGGTAGCCATTCCTGGCTTCTCTTTCTATCAGCATTAGCAGCCACAGTACAGAAATTTAGCCCTGTGTTTTTCTCTAGTGCCTGGATCTTGGCAGCTTCTACCCTATGGCTCCCCTAAAATAGCTCAGAGGGTGATGAACTTGAGCACTTCGAAAAATGAGCCACCTCGTTTTCTGTCTTCCCTCTTTCCCTCTCTGTCTTTACTTCTCTCTCTGCCTTGAAAGCCCAGAAATTGCCATAGTTCTTAGTTTCAGTATTCAAAGACATTTATTAAGCACCGACTAGTGCAAGATATTTTCAAACAATATGTAGAGTTTCTACTATAATTCTTTGTGTTTTCCTCACATTTTGCTGTTTTCCTGGGAGGGATCAGTATACATCCTCTACCTTTTGGACTAAGGCAAGTCAGCAAATGTTTATCAAGCTTCTGCTACTTGTTCATCACTAGCTTAGCACCTGCAGAAGGATACAATAGCATTCCTGCCCTTGAGACACTTAGTCCTTTTGGTGAGATAAAATATGTGCTTCTGTACTACCTATGAAGCACCAGGCACAGAGTTCTAAGCACTTTCTGTAAGCACTCATTTAATATTCCTGTGAAATAGGCATCATCATTTTCCCTACTTTATAGGTAAGGAAATCAAAGCTCAGAGAGGTTGAGCAATTTGCCCAAGGTGACACAGCGAGGTGGATAGAGTTGGACTCAAACCCAAGCCGTTGAGCTTCGGACTGCACACACTTAACCTCTGTGTCCTGTAGCCTTTCAAATGTGTCTTCTCCAGGACAATTCAAAAGCCATGCAGAGCAGCATATAAATAAACACTCGTTTGTTATGGTGTAGACTTAGGCTATGGGTTTAAAGAGCAAGAAAGAAATGGTTCTTGGAAAGAGAACCACAGAAAGAGCTGGTTTAGGCTGTTTCAGGGCTCATAGAAGATATTGCTCACATGCAGATCAGGGAGGACAAAGGAGATCCAGGGAGAAGCTAAGGGAGAGGGTGGGAGCCTTGACTCACTTAAAGAAACTAGGAAAATTCCTCTCTGCAAAATGATGGTAACAGTAGTACCTACCTTGTAGTTGTAGAACAGTGATCAGTGTCAGTGTGGGCTATACTATTACTATTGTGCTTGGATGAACTGTTTTTCTTCAGGACCGACCAGGGTTGGGGAGAGAGGAGCCTGGCTTATATTATGGTGTCTTGGGTTAGTGACTGAAACACACTGAAAATCTTTGTTCCTGGCAAAGCAACACTATGCTCTCATTTCAATCCCACTTATAAATTCTGCAATGGAAAAAAACGGGCTGGCCCTTAGGGAACTCACTGTAAGGGCCTGAGACATGGGCCACACTCTCACTAAACCCCCTGGTGGAAGACCTTGGGGCCACCCAGCCCCACCTGGAGGTGGAAGGTGATTAAATGGATGATCTCACCCGTCCCTTTTGAGAGGGTCTGAGTCTGATCCTGTAAACAGACTCCTATGCACTCCAAACCATGGGTGTTTTTGTGGATTGTTCTTTGTTCAGAAAAAGCCAGAGCCATTTTGAGAAGTCTGCAGAATGTTAGAGCTGTCACTTCTGAAGTAATATAACTCTGTCTGTTACCCCACCGATCAGCAAAGCAAAGCAAGGTATATGTCTCCATGAGTCAGGGTTTATTTAATATTCACAACCCTGGCAGTTTTTTGACTGATGAAAATGTTTTGCAAACAAAACCTGGTCCTGTTTTTCTCCACACTCCTTCCCCTTGCCAAATGTAGAATGAGAGGTTGGCAGAGGCAGTGCTAAACTAGTAGGACTGATGAGATACTATCTCCGTCTCCTTGTAACATAAAACATTTATTTTGCAGCCAGTGAACACAAAATTGAAAAGGGTCCAAGATTTCTGGGAGCAAGAGGTTTGGTTTTCCCCCTAGCTGGACTGCCTGGTTTGTTGACTTTCTGCCTTTGCCACACCCTGAGCAGTGTGCCAGCCTCACCTGAGACACATGCCTTTACTAAGGCAGTTCTAGAAGCACCAAACCACCACCACCACCTCAGCTCCAGAAGTTAGGAAACCTGCTGAGGCAGTGGAGAGGTGAGCCACTGTTCAGCAAGTAAGATCAGTTCCAAATGGCAAAACCAGGTCAGGTGCCTCCCGTCCCTGCCTCTTGCCTTTGCCCTCTAGCTGTCTGTTGGGGGACCCAAAGCTGAGTGATGGATGCCCCAAATGCAGACACAGCGTGGGGACCCACACAGCAGCTAGGCAGACACAGGGGCACTTTGCTGAGGGCTTAACTCCGGTGCTGCAAGACAGCTATATGGCAAGATCCATGACCACTGAGGAAGTCTCAGCTCCCCAGATCTAGCTGTCCCAGCTCTTCTAGCATCAGATACTGCCTCAGTTGAAATCCTGGCTCTTAACTAGGTATGTGGCTTTGGGTAAGTTACTTAACTTCCCCTGCCTCAATTTCCTTATCTGCAAAATGGGAGTAATAATAGTACCTACCTCCTAGCTGCCCTGAGAGTTGGAACAATGAGCTCAATGTAAGTGTTAGCTATGTGCATACTATTCATGTCGAAGGTAAGGCACAGTATAGTTTCCTCCAACCCTCTCAGCTTCATAGTCTGAGAGTCACCGACACCTGCTCTCTACTGCCTCTACCTACCTCCTAGCTGCCCTGAGAGTTGGAACAATGAGCTCAATGTAAGTGTTAGCTATGTACATACTATTCATGTCGAAGGTAAGGCACAGTATAGTTTCCTCCAACCCTCTCAGCTTCACAGTCTGAGAGTCACCGACACCTGCTCTCTACTGCCTCGCTGTGCCCGCAGGGCTGGGCCCTGGTGCCTCTTCCAGGGCTCTCTTCTCATGAGGACTCGCCTTCCTCTTACATCAGAGCTGCCTTTGTGTTGTCTCTGAAGCTCCCCAGATGCATAACTAATTTAGACCTGCCTGCTGTGTGCTTTCGTTCTGCTTCTCACATGGGGCTCCCAGCACCAGACTGCACCACAAGCCTCTGTTGTTTGTTCAGTTATTTACAGTGCAATCACTGACCATGCTCTTTCTTTCCAGAAAAGAGAAGCACCTTAAAGAGCTGGTCCCAGAGGGGATTTCTAACCACACTGCTGTGGTGCTGAAAACGTACCACCTCCTTCTGTAGTTTTTCATCTAATCAGGCTTGTTGAGCGATGTCCAGGTCAGAGTTTTTCAGCCTTAGAGCTATTGATAGTTTAGACCAGGTAATTCTTTGTTGTGGGGGACTGTCTTGTGCATTGTACAATGTTTAGCAGCACCCTTGGCCTCTACCCCCTAGATGCCAGAAGCACCTACTCTCCCAGTTGTGACAAAATATGTTCAGACATTGCCAATGTCCCCTAGGGTAAGGTTGTCAGGTTTAGCAAATAGAAATACAAAAAATATATTTTATCCAGCAGCCCTCAGGGGACAAAATCACCCCAGCTTGAGAACCACTGGCTTAAGTGGTTCACATCCATTTATCCACAGGATAACTGTCAGGTCATTATTAGCAACCCATTCTAAAGATGGGGAAACTGAGTCTTGGAGAGGGAAAGTGGCTTGCCCACGGTCACCCAGGTGGATGACTAATTTCAGTGCTCTTTCTATTATATTACAGCAGCTCAGCGGAGCTCATCTACTTGCAATATCTTCCACGTTTATGAACAATGAGCAACTCCCTTGGCCTCTACCCCCTAGATGCCAGAAGCACCTACTCTCCCAGTTGTGACAAAATATGTCCAGACATTGCCAATGTCCCCTAGGGTAAGGTTGTCAGGTTTAGCAAATAGAAATACAAAAAATATATTTTATCCAGCAGCCCTCAGGGGACAAAATCACCCCAGCTTGAGAACCACTGGCTTAAGTGGTTCACATCCATTTATCCACAGGATAACTGTCAGGTCATTATTAGCAACCCATTCTAAAGATGGGGAAACTGAGTCTTGGAGAGGGAAAGTGGCTTGCCCACGGTCACCCAGGTGGATGACTAATTTCAGTGCTCTTTCTATTATATTACAGCAGCTCAGCAGAGCTCATCTACTTGCAATATCTTCCACGTTTATGAACAATGAGCAACCCCATTCCAACCCTTCTGGGCTGATGCCCTGATAATTGGGACATTGATTGTATGAAGAGCCANCCATTCCAACCCTTCTGGGCTGATGCCCTGATAATTGGGACATTGATTGTATGAAGAGCCAAACTAGACATTGTCCTACAAACCTCTCCACCTCACACAGCTCTGAAAATGTCTCTTGGAGAGAAAGCAAAGGGAGGAGAGGAAGGGAAAGGAGCGGAAGGGGGTGCAGGGTCCCTGCCTCCCACAGCTCTGCAGCCAAAGCCTGGAGAGACAAAAGGCAGCGCTGTGCGGTGGTGATTATTTCCCTTGCTCTATCACCCGGCTCAATGGGGCATTCTGGATCTCTGCCTTCCAATGCTCAGGGGCCTTATTAACAGACCTCAGCTGTTGCCCAAAGCCCTTACCTCACCCAAGAGGGCTATATTTGCATGATAATGCCCTCTTTGGGGGAATTATTGCTTAATTAAACAACAGCAATCACTTTAATTAGCATGTCTCCTTGCTCCCTGGTACTTTGCATGGATTCAAATGAAGCTCCTCATTAGGTATTGGCACTTGGACAAATCCAGGGCCTCTGGCTGGGAAGAGAGGCTCCTGGGGCAGGCTGCCCCAGCCAGGACCTCAGCGACAGGGAGGCCCAGCCCTGCCAAGAGCACAACCCAGGCTTTGTGAGGGGAATGGCAGACAGGGCCCAGGCCAGAGCCCTTTGGGGCCCACAACCGGCACGCAAGGGAGGGCCAGGCCCTGGAGGGTGGTGTGTGCTGGCGCCAGCCAAGGGTTTTCTCTGCGCCTCTGTCCGCTTGAGCTCTACCTCTCTCTTCAGCCCTTGTGCCCTTAGCATTTGCTGCTTTTCACCATCCTCCTCCTCCCATGCCAACATTTGGAGCTTCTTTCTATCACTCCAGCCCCCCCCGCCCCACCCCCCGCGTGCACACAGACCTGGATCTGGTTTAACCTCAGTGCACCTCAGGTTCTTCACTCCCAGTATGGTGTACAAATCTCTCTTCTAACTTACACGAGTCATGTAAGGGATAGCACATGAAACAAACAAAAGCAAACAAACAAGGAAAAAACACCTGTGCTGATCCAGAGATGGTGCCTCTCTCCCCAGGCAAGATCACCAACCTCTCTTGAGTTTCTCTTCCCTGAGATCTACAAAGCTACCAAGAACTACTCTGTGCAGACAGACCCCTCAGTAGGATCTCCAGAAATATGGGTCACCGTGGAGTCTTGCCACCACAACTCACTTCACACAGCTCCACTTCAAATCTGTTATTCTGTAGGCCACTGGACAACTGTTCTCTCTACACTGAGCATAATGTCAGCTTAATTACACTTAAATATTTCCCTTGATCTTTCTTAGAGTAGGGCAACAGCCTCCCCTCCGGGAAGAATCTTCTCTTTCTGCCTGGCTGTCAA
>NW_007729126.1:241495-242875 GCF_000696425.1 Galeopterus variegatus
AGAATTCTATTACAAATAAAGGCGAAAGCACACATTTAAAAAGTGATAAGGTAGAAATGGCCCTAGATTTGCACTCAAGAGATCTGGCTTCTAGTAGGAGCTTAGCCTCTAGGGCAGAAATATCCCTTTCGCCCATTTTCTGGAGCTCTCAAGAAGGGAAGGAGAATAGCTCCAGAGCTGCTGCTCCAGCAGGAGACCACACCCAGCCTCCCACTCAGTCGGGGACCCTCTTCGTCCTCAGCCCTGCCAGGTGCACGTCCAGTCTCTCGGGCCTCTCCAGCCCTCTCGCCTCCATCCCCCCAACATGAGCCGGCGTGGGGCTGCCCGGTCTTCAGAGACCCCACTTTTGCCTGTGTGGGAGGAGGAGGNGGAGGAGGAGGCAGCCGGGCGCTGCTTCAGGCACTTGGGCTGGAGAAAGATGGGGTGGGGGAGAGCAAGCGGTGGGGGCTGGGGAGCAAGGGACCAGCGCCCCCGGCATCGTCCGCGCAGAGGAACAACAAATCAGGTAAATCCACCGCCTGGCAGGAAGCTGAGCCTGACACCAGATGAAGCCACCGCGGTTCAAAGGCAGAGTGACACCCAAACAAGAGAGCAGCTCTTAATCCCCCATGGAAAGAAGAGAATGGGGCGCTGGGGCCGGCAGGGAGACCGCCGGGCTTTGTTTAACCAGGATTGAAAACACAGCCCTATTGAGGGGCCGGGACTTTGAGACACAGACCCCGAGGGGCAGTTGCCAAGTTGAAGGCAGCCCAAGGCTGCCAGCTTTCACCTCTTTAGCGCTGGGCTTGGCGGTAATGAGGAGAAGGGCCGGGACTTTTAACTGGCTGGGTCAAAAAGGTTTCCTTATTAGACAAACAGTGCGGGGGCGGGGTGCCGAAGCCTGGGACCAGGGGCTTGCAGAACAGGTGCAGCCAGGGGCCTGCTCAGTCTCACACACCCCGCCCCCACTGCACAGCCTCTGTCCCCGTGGCTTCTGCCTTCTTCACCACAGATTGGGGTGGGGCCAGAAGTGGAGTGACAACAGGTGGCTGGGGGGTGGTAGGCTGCCCTGAGGCTGCATCTCAACCCTAGGCCAGCTCCTGCGACAAGGTGAATGTGGGCAGGGAGCCCCAGCCAGGGGGCAGAGGGTCTGGGACGCTGAGCACCCCCCTTTCCTGGGCGGCAGCCGAGCAGCTCCCTGTGCCATGGTGTCTGAGGCCCACAGCCGTGTTCCTGAAGGTGTTTGTCAGCCTGTGCTCTGCGGAGGCCTCGGGCTTAGGAGCTGGTGCCCAGGGGCCAGGAGTGGGGGTGGGGCAGGGAGTGGCTCAAGCCGAGGGAGGGGTCCCCTGTCCCCTCACCCACACTTCTCAACCAGAGCAGCTTATTTTTTATTTACTTGCT
>NW_007729126.1:244461-245076 GCF_000696425.1 Galeopterus variegatus
TGAAGGGGTGCTAGAGCTTGCCCCCATGGGGGAATTCCAGGAGTGCTGAATAGCCTCTTGGAGCCAACGAAAGCAGGAGGCAGCTGGGGTATCTATATACCAACTGCCATTAGTCATTGGTTGAGGGATGCTTCTGGAGATCATTGATTCCCTGTTGTTTCTAGACTGCCATGTATGTGGGCAGAGCAGGCTCCAGCAGGCAAAGAAAGCCCTCAGGCAAAGAGATACAGGTGCTGGGTGGAACGTCAGCCAGCATGCCTTGAAATGGCACAAGCCAAGGGGGTATGGGTATGGTACAGACAGCATCTGCTGCACCATCCTGCTCTAATCACTTCATCCTGGGGACACTTGGTGACACCTTAGCAATAACACTCCACACTCTCCTGGCTCTTGTCCAGACCTGCTGATGCAGGACTTGCAGTTCTCTGCAAAGTCTCCCCATAATCACACCCGGGAGAACCCAGGGAGTGTCTCACAAACCAGCCTAGTCAGCTACCCTGTGGCTTCCACTGGGCACAGCCACCTCTGCTGGGAACAGCTGGTATTCCCAAGTCAGCTGCCTTTTCTGCTGGGCACTGGCAATGTCGCAGGGTGGCACCAGGTCTGCTGGACATT
>NW_007729126.1:245582-246081 GCF_000696425.1 Galeopterus variegatus
CAGGGTCTTTGTCCCAATTCAAGGAGAGTTTCTGAGCCTTGGACACTCATGTTGGAGCTGAACCTTGAACTGCCTGTTGTCTGGTTCCTCTCCAAAGCCTGGCCGAGACCACCGGTATTTGAAGAAGATGGGCTAAGGGGCATGCTGGTTGCTCATACTATAAACCTAATCCCTGAATGAAGTCTGACCTATTCTGGTTTCACGGAGAGGGTATGAGCCTTATGGTGGTCCCACCGCCTCCTGGCTATGTGGCCTTGATGACATCACTTAACCTTTCTGTTCTCTCCTTTGTAAAAATAGGATAGTAATACCTACCTTGCAGGCTTATGAGGATTAGAGATAATGCATGTAAAATGCTGGCCCTGTTTCTGATACACAGCAAAAGCATAGTAAAAGAAACGGATTTTCATCATCGGGTGAGGAGCCCTCTAATGGAGACATCTTCTGTTTGACATGACCTAGGAGTATGCTCAGGGGACTTTGGATCCTGATATCTAAC
>NW_007729126.1:248608-250316 GCF_000696425.1 Galeopterus variegatus
GGTCATCTTTTTTTAAAAAAAAAAGAAAAAAGAAAAACCCCACAACATTGTATATTCTGGGATCCAGGATGTTTAGCTCAAATCCAGCAAGACAAAGCTGGAACGGGACTGGAATAGGTTGGTGTGGAGTTTCCCTGACGTAAGTGCAACACCTGTTACCTTAACAAAGACAAAGACATGTCCTTTTATAGATTCCCTCTCCACGCTGGGATCTAATTCCTCTTTTGCATATAGTCACCACAGGCTGACAAGTTCAGGCTCCAAACTCTTTGCCTGGTTCTACTTCCCTTTCTGTAGACTTTGGTGTCTAAGCAGGTGGGGATTCCCACATACTCGGTCCCTTGCCTTTTACTGTGAATGAGCCACTCAGTTATCCTCTTTCTTCAACTGAGACCAGGATGGCCATCTGGGGGATGCCACCTAAAGACGACATCCTACTCAGTACTGAGGCCCTTTTCTCTCCTTCTGGAGGATGTTGTTAATCATTATTTTTGTAAGAGATCTGGAAGTTTGTCCAACTGTGGGCCTCCCCGCCACCACCACCTCTTCTCACTCCTCTAAACCCTCTCGACAGCCAGTGAGTAGCACCATAGGCACATGCACACATGCATACATTCTTGCCAGCCAGAGATCACTAACTTGACTCACTGCTTTTCAGAGATGTCCACATGCCCAATTCTGTCCAAGGGATTTCAGAAGGGCTCAGTCAGCTCACCAAACCTCTGCCTTGAGTGGCCCTTGGGTGAGGAATCTCTGATCTGGGTGCTCTGCAGCCCACAGCTCTAGCCCAGTGCAACTTACTAATTAACAAGGGATTGGAAATAGAAAAATTTTACAACAGGAGAAAAAGGGAACTAACATTTACTATATGCCCTTAGATGTCAGGCGTGATGCTAGGCCCTCACATATATATGTACACCATGCATTTGTAAAGCACAGAGGGTAGGTGAGACACTGATCAGATAAAATACATAAGGGAAAGAGGACTCCCACTTCAATACTGCAGGGAGTCCCCCAAATCTGGAAAGGCTGTTTGTTGGAGATTTATTTATTTCATAATTAACAAAGCTGTTATGAAATTCACTGAGCCCCAGAAAAGCAGTGCAGCCTCTAGGCCTGAAGTGTGTCCTACAAGTACACTCAAGTACCCACTTTTGCCATCTGGTGTGCCCCAGACATTCTAAGGTTAGTTCCAATAATCCAAGGCTCCAACACCTCTCCTCTGCCTCTCCCATCCCCCTCAGGGGCCAGCACACCCAAGTCCAGGCTTTCCCTTCCTAGCTCCTCCTAGACCCTGTCGACCTTCTCAACCATCATGGCCCTTAGAGTTCTCCCCATCCCAGGGAGCCCCCGTCCTGTCAGACTTGTCCCATTCTCTCTCTCGGGCCTTGCCCACCTGGAATCCTCTTCATTCATTCATTCATTCATTCATTCATTCACAGATGTTTGAATACCCACTGAGTGACCTAAGCCACCCTGCTAACGGAATGGAAAATTAAGGCTCAGGGACATTAGGTGACTTACCCAAGTTCACCCTGCTAGTTAGTGCGAGAACAGGTCCAATAACCAGTTATCTGGTTTCCTCGCCAGTGCTTTTTCCCCACCACATCTCTAATTCCCAGCCTATGGCCCCAGCCTGATGGGATGGGGGAGAGAGTTAGGACATCGGTTTCTCCCCATCTCCCCCACTCTGTACCACTCTACATAT
>NW_007729126.1:251078-257567 GCF_000696425.1 Galeopterus variegatus
GAGAACAGGTCCAATAACCAGTTATCTGGTTTCCTCGCCAGTGCTTTTTCCCCACCACATCTCTAATTCCCAGCCTATGGCCCCAGCCTGATGGGATGGGGGAGAGAGTTAGGACATCGGTTTCTCCCCATCTCCCCCACTCTGTACCACTCTACATATCCAATCCATCCCTAATCCCTCTCTAGAACCCCCTTCAGAACTTCCCTTGCTTCTTCTACAGACTCAGACCCAACTTCTGCCCTCCCCCAGGCCCCCACATTCCCGGCTCAGAATCCTAACCCAATTCAGAACACATGAGGCCCCCATCTGAAGTTCTCCTGCACCACCCGGGGCCTCACCATCTCAGCCACACGCCCTTTCTCCTGGCCTCCACCGCCTCTGCCGCCGGCACCTGCACGAAGGCCCTGGATGTTGACGCGTTACCGTAGCAACCAAGATCACGCCTTCCCGCCAGGCCCCGCCCCTCTCAGCCCGGAGGGCTGTTGCCGGTTGCTGATAGTTTGGGAACCTGGACCCCTCTCTCGCTAGGCGCTGGAAGGGGAACCTTGGCTAAAAGACTGATCCTCCCTGGTACGCCCTGCTCTTCACTTTGGCTTTGGCCGAAATTTCGGATCAGGACTCGAACCCTAACGGGCCTGCCATGGGCCCAGAGGGGTCTAACTACCGGTGGCCCCAAGAGCCGGGACCAGGGTCAGGGTTTTCCCCTGAGATCCCACCTAGGTTACTATGGTTATTGCTGCCCGGTGCCCATGAGGTGCCAAGCCAACCCCTGATGAGAGTTTAGTCTGCTGAGAAGCAAGCAGGATCAGACTAAACAAGAGTCACAACAGGAGGAGGTCTGGTTAGATCAAAGAAAGACCTTCCAGCCATGTGGGCGTGCGTGCAGTCTCAGGAGCAGTTCCTTAAAATGTGGGCTTCAGATCTCCAGCTTAGAATCACCTGGGAGAGCTTATTAAAAATAAAAATGTAGGCTTTACATTAGACTAAGTAAAAATCTATGGAATTGGCTTTGGGGAACCTGCCTTTTAACACTTTCAGCTTTACTATGTACTGTTCTGGAAAGGTTTTTAGGAGTTTTATGATTTTTCCAATTTGGTTTGGCCCCTAAGCCTCCCAACCTGAAGGCTGAGAATTAAACTGACCCCTGTAGCCTGCATGCTCCAAGCCTCGCAAAGCCTCCCCAACCAACCAAGGACATTTTTCTTCATCCAGTACTAATTAGCTAGACTCTTGGTGGCAACTCCATGGGTCTGTGAGCTACTTCCACTTCGCAAACCTCTCTCCAAACCCTGACAGCCCATCTTTCTGAAGCTCACTCCAACCTGGGCATGGAGAGCTGTTCACAAGCTCCGGGGAATAGAGGAAGAGTGACAGGGTCACCTCTTGCTGCTTGTAAAAGGACTTACTCAGGCAGGTTTCAAATTCCTTCCTGAGATTTCCCAGCCCTTGTCTCCTTTGGGATCCTCAAGAGGACAAGATGGTGCCCCCTTCTCCAAGCCCCACAAGTGTTGGAGGTGGGATCAGAGGGACCAGGAGAAAAGGCCTGAAGAGGAGCACAGTCCTTGGGTGGCTTGGGAGCGAGGGAAGGGGCTTTTTGTTCCTGGAATGCTTCCTTACCCAGCCGTGGCATCATAACCCCCTTCCCTGAAGCCCAGAGAGAAGGGAAGACCAGCCCTTTGCATCAGATGGTTCCTGTAGGTTTTGCACCCGAATCTCTCAGCCACATCTCTCTGAGGTAGTTATCCGTATAACCAAAGAGGAAACTGAGATCAAGAGAGAAAACTGTCCAAACTCAAGGTCTGTGTTCTTTTCTCAGCCCAGGCTGACTCTGAAGGAAAGGCGTAAAGCTGAGGCAGGAAGGAGGGGAGGACAGTACAGTGTAAGGCAATGGTATCCCTGGGTTTTGTTCACATTTACCTCAAAGCTAACAGTGCCTGAGCTCCAGGCCTCTCATATGCATGAGCCCCTCTCGTGGTTCATTGCCCCTGGCAATGTATCTACCTGGTCATGTATTTGTGTAAATTTGCAAAAGTTAGTTAAGTTAGGGAAACATTCATTTTGGAACTAGTGAAACATTTTTGTGTGGTTTCCATAACTTGCATGTAAAGTTGTATCTGCACGCTGTCCTGGTATAGAAAGGCTTCCTGGGATACTCCTTTTACCTGTCTGCTATGTCAACTCACCCAATGTCTAGACAGCAAAGTACTGGCCATATTCTTCATGTGAACATGTGCTTCAGTGCCCACACCAAAAGGATATGTAAAGCAGAGGAAAAACAGAGCTCAAAATGTACAAAGCCAGAAGCCAGTCTGTGAAAAAATTCTGCTAACCATCAGTACTGTAAAATTGTGGTGGAGATTTTGTTCTTATCAATGCCTACTCAAAACAGAAGTTCTTTCTGGCCAGAAGAGACACAATAATGCAACATATATACTTATAAGCACATCACACATCTCATCCAACATATATACTTATAAACACATCACACATCTCATCCAACATATATACTTACAAACACATCACACATCTCATCAGAGAAAAAGCTACCTCCAGAGTACCCAAACTTGTTTATTATTTGTTTTTCCAACACTAATTTGTTTCCTTTTTGCATTCCTCTCATAGAGTATTTAAACACACATGCCTACTTGAATTTTTCTAAGTATACCAAGATGGTTTTTCCATTTTAAAACTATTCAAACCTTGTGTATTAGTTCTCTACTGCTGCTATAACAAATCACCACAAATTTAGTAGCCTAAAACAACACCAATTTATTGCCATTCTAGAGTTTGACACAGGTCTCACTGGGCCGAAATCAAAGTGTCAGTTTGACTTTGTTCCTTCTGGAGGCTCTAGGGCAATTCTGTTTTCCCACTTTCTAAAGGCTGCCCACATTCCTCAAGATTCGTGGCCCTGTTCCTCCACCTTCAAAGCCCACGATGGGCACGTCTCTGATCACTCTATGTAGTCACCTCACCCTCTGCTGGGAAAGATTCTCTGGTTTTAAGGATTCATGTGATTAGGTTGATAATCCAAAATAATCTCTCCCTCTCAGGGTCCTTAACTTAGTCATATCTGCAAAGTCCCTTTTGCCATGTAAGGTAAATATTCACAGGTTCTGGGGATTAACAGGTGGACATTTGGGTGAGGTGAGGGGGCACATTATTCTGGCAACCATGCCTTGCAACATAACAATGACATTTTACGGGCTCCATAACATATTTTCAAAGGCTTGGAAAAGAAACACAAACACAAACAAAACGCAAAGAATTCATTCAAAAAGTTTATACAACTTGAATACACAATTCTAAACTGCATTTTGGAAAGTCTCTGAAAATTTCAATAGTGCAAGTGAAATTTAACAGATTTCTGATTTGGACATGCATCAAAATTATATTTTCTTCTTTTGTCAACTTTAAACTTGTGTATTAAAAAACACAAAATTTACTTAAAGTTAATGGTTTATGAAACAAAAATGATAAAGACAAGGCATAAAATCAGTAGAAATTATTTTGAAATTGAGAAGCAATTTGCAGGGAAAATTTTTAGATTATACCAAAAAAGTTAATTTAATAAGAGGAACAGACAAATTTTTAATGGAATGAATAGGCATTTGGATTGTTTGGTAATCCAACTAACAAGAAGAAAATCCCAGGAACACATTGGGAAAATATTAAATTTCTTGTTGATTTAACATAAAACATTGACACTGGTGATGATATGCATAAAACTCATATTAGTACATTAAAATGAAGACCTATGACAAACTGGTTAATGAGTGCAATCAATTCAAAGAACATTTAAGATTAATTACCAGGCTGTCCCGTTGCTCACTCGGTTAGAGCGTGATACTGATAACACCAAGGTCAAGTGTTCAGAGCCCTGTACGGGCCAGCTGCCAAAACAAACAAACAAAAAGATTACCGAAGAATGCTTTGAAATCTCAGAACTTGTAAGAAAGAAATTTAGTACAGATTTTCCCAAACTTGACAACAATCATAAAAATCAACATGATTTTACCAACAACAAGCTGTGAAATAAAAGAAACATTCTAATCTGTCAATAATAAAAGTGTTGATTAATCCATGGCAGAAGAAAGGCTGAATTATCTTTCTTTTTTTTTTTTTTAAAGATGACCAGTAAGGGGATCATAACCCTTGACTTGGTGTTGTCAGCACCACGCTCAGCCAGTGAGCAAACCGGCCATCCCTATATAGGGATCCGAACCCGTGGCCTTGGTGTTATCGGCACCACACTCTCCCAAGTGAGCTAACCAGCCATCCCTATATAGGGATCCGAACCCGTGGCCTTGGTGTTATCGGCACCACACTCTCCCAAGTGAGCTAACCAGCCATCCCTATATAGGGATCCGAACCCGTGGCCTTGGTGTTATCGGCACCACACTCTCCCAAGTGAGCTAACCAGCCATCCCTATATAGGGATCCGAACCCGTGGCCTTGGTGTTATCGGCACCACACTCTCCCAAGTGAGCTAACCAGCCATCCCTATATAGGGATCCGAACCCGTGGCCTTGGTGTTATCGGCACCACACTCTCCCTAGTGAGCCACAGGCCGGCCCTTGAATTATCTTTCTATTTTCTCCATAGAAATAATATTACAAAATCATTGTCATATGAAGAGACAATCAAGAATATGCAGCCAAAAAGGTAAGGGTAAAATTTTTTGAGTTGTTTCAGACAGTAAATTTGTACGAATCTTATGCTACTCTTCTGGATATTATGAAGTTTATAGTATTTTCTAGGACTTTTAAAGTTTATAATTTTTTGTGACTTATTTTATTATTGTAAATAAATGATCACTTCTATAATTAATTTTGTATTAATAATTTTGTATTGTTTTTCTCAAATGGGGCTTCCAAATTCGTACAAGCTTTGGGCCTCACAGAACCAGGTTCCACCCCTGATTAGTAGGGAGGGACCTTTCCCTACTCAGCAAAACTTGGCTCAAAAGCTCAGCTATATCTCGTGGGGCTGGGGTGGAGTGTCTCCCACATCTCGACCTCAGCCAAGCCCTGCCTGCTCCTCCCCTCACTGTCCTTTCCCATCTTTTCCTTCCTCATCTTTTCCTTTCTCCCCTTCCCTTCATTTCTACTTGTACATCTTTGGAGTCCTTTTCTTTCGTTTTGATCCCCAGACTCTCATTTCTCTCTCCTCCTTGTCCTCTGTCCCATATTCACCTCATTCGCACTGCCCAGCAGGCCAAGGGGTGAGGACAATGAGGAAGTTTAAGAGGCTAAAGATGCCCGAAGAAGAGGGCAGCTCCAGATTCTCTGCCAAACCCTAACCCCACCTTGGCTGCCTGACCCTTCCTACCATGTCACCTCTCCCAGACTCCCAGAGAAGTCTCGGAATAAAGCCTGGGCTGCTGGCCAGGAACCCAGAGCCGGGAGAGGAGCGGGGCACCGAGGTGCGGGGAGCAGTGATCCTGAGCTGGACTTGGTCCTGGCACCTCCTCCTCACCCACCCCCGTGCTGGGCCTCGGAGCCTTCCTGGGTGCCTGACCCCCTCCTTGCTGGAGGGACAGGAACTTTAATTCAGTGATGAATAAGCACAATTACATGGGAGAACCTGGGAGACAAGGTCCAGCAGAGCCGTGTGGTTAAAATGAAAAGTCTGGCTTCTCACTTGAGCATGTCTCCCGTGGAAGAACAACAAGAAGGGAGACTGGTTCCCTGCTTCTCACTCTCCTGTGAGGGAGGAGTGGGCAGAGCTTGGCCGAGGTTGGGAGATGGCGAGGCCAGCCCCACCCGCACCCCACCCCATAGCTGTGCTTTGAACCTTCCCTCTCCCTCTCTCTCCCCACCCCCATCTCAAATGCATTTAGGAACCTGCACTTCAGGGCACAGGGATCAGAAACGCTGGAGCTGGCTATAGAAGAGGAGAAGGAAGGGGGGTACCATGTTCTTAGAATGGGCAAAAGATAGGGGGTTTCCACATTCCTGTGGAAAAGTTTGTATTAAGTGCATGTAGCTGCTTGTTAGTGATGGTCCATTTCTCTCTCGTTTTCCCTGAACTTTGCTACACACATCCTGGGAGTTCTCCAGGATAGGAATCCTCCTCCCCTTCCTCTGGACCTGCACCCATTGCCCTGCACAGCCTCTGCTCCCACTTTAGGGGTGTCCAACCATCATGAAGGAAATTCTGGGATGCCCATTTCATGTTCAGTAAAGCATTATTTCTTCTAGGCCCAGTTCCTAGCCAATAATTCCGTCTGGGACAGCCTGAAAGAAGCTCTCCCATGATTTGTGTTCCTTAAGGGATCACAGAGACTGAATTTTTTTTTTTTTTTAATGACCGGTAAGGGGATCTCAACCCTTGGCTTGGTGTTGTCAGCACCACGCTCACCCAGTGAGCCAACCGGCCATCCCTATACAGGATCCGAACCCGTGGCGTTGGTGTAACCGGCAAAGCACTCTCCTGAGTGAGCCACAGGCCGGCCCCACAGTGACTGATTTTGGAGCCAGATTATCA
>NW_007729127.1:0-13435 GCF_000696425.1 Galeopterus variegatus
GAGGGGTGGTGGCATTCTTGACCAGGAGCATGGGGTGAGCAAAGGCCCAAAGCAGGAAAGGGTGCATGGTAGGGGAGTGAGCTCCTGTTTTTTGGGTTGTGATGCTCTCCCATGCCAGGTGGAGCCACTTGGACTTTTTTCCAGAGGTGATTGGGAGGCAGCAAGAGTGGTGGTGGTTTCGTTTATTTTATCAAGACACCAGCCCACCTGGACCCACAGACTTGAGTGGCTGCCTTCCTGTCCCACTGGCCATGAGGACAGTCTGAGCCCAACTGGGAAACTTGCCAAATGTCTTTTAAAACATTATTTTTCAAACACTCCTCCCCATTCCTTTCCCTCTGAAAAGTTCAGAGAACTTGGAAATAGACAGTTAACAGATGGGGGACAGAAGGGGACGGGGCTGGTTGTCGGAAGAAGAAAGTTCTCTTTGGCCTACAGCAATTTATTCGAGTTACATTTAAGTGTACATTTTAATATGAGACTTCCAAATTTTATGCCACAATAAAACACAGCAGCCTTTGAAATGATTAAACTAACAAATTCATAGTCCTCCTGGCTGGAGCAGCTTCCAGCGCGTCACTACACCTAATTAAAGGTCGGGGACAGGAGCTGTAAGAGCTGCTGTGTTTTCCTTAATTATTACGTGAATGAACAGGTCTGTTTTGAATGGCCTGCGTGACTGAAGATTACACAGAAACACAGGGACACGTGGGCTCAATCCAGGGAGCCCCATTCCCACCCCACCCCCGTTGCTTTAGAAACTGGACTTCCTCTCACCTCCCCCCATCCCAAATTCCTCTCAGAGAGCAACCCAAAAAGGAACAGGAAAATGCCATTAGCCAGATAAATAGGCTCAGGAAAGACACGAAAGGCCAGGAACCCGGGACACAGACCTTAGCAGTCACTTCCCTTTGGGTATCAGTTTTCCCATCTATAAAGTGGGGACATTGCAGGAGATAACCATTATGACAGCCTCTTAGTCTATGAAAAAGATTCTATCTTTTTACCCTCATCTCCTCTGGTAAAGAAGGAGAAGGAAGGAAGGGAGGGAGAGAAGGAGGGAGGCAGGCAAAATCTGTTCACAATTCATATTAACATCCTCTTTAATTTCAAATCCTCTTGACTCTTTGCACTGCCCACCACATGCATGTCAATATGGTACTTGATTTAATAAATCTGAATGATAACAATGAGCCGAGGTTCCACTGTTGGAGCTGTCACATGCATCTTCAGATTGACAGACTTGGTCTCCCTTGGCAGTGGCTATTTCCTTCCTGGCAAATTAAGGGAAATGACTTATCCTTGGTTCTTACAGCAGAGGACTCTGATGACAGGAATGTCATGATGGTGTTCATTACAACTGGGGACATGGAATGAACAAAGGATTAACAGTGCAGATGGAGGCCCAGATGACAAGTGATAAGGAGGGAGAGATTAAAGTGAACACCTCAAAATGGATTTTGTGATTATTCATCCAACTGCACACATGTGATTTATGCATTTTTCTGTATGGATGTTAGCAATAAAAAATCCATTTATTTTTTAAAGAGGGTAGACTGGGCTGACATGCAGTTTTCCATCCTCTTCTCTCTTCTCCCCACCTGGAATGCAGACATGAGGCTGGAGGTGCCACAGCCATGGAGACAAATGCCCCAGGCCACAGATGGTGGAGACATCAATGTCGATATTGATATCGCTGTGTAGTCCCTGCACCGCCCTGGATGGTCTGCTTCTGTGCTCATTGACAGGCACTTCAGGAAAGCCATCCCCCACTTGGCCAGGCCAGGGTCATCAGCACATCTGTTACATGCAGCAATCGCAATCCTGATACTGAAGGCAATGGAAGCCAAGGCCTTCTTAAACCTTCCCAAGGGGCCAGCAGAGATTGAGAAGAGAGTGTGGGCAGATGCTTTGTGGGCTCTCAGCATTTAATGGATAGCGACAAGAGGCTGAGCCTGCATGAGAAACCCAGGTGAGACAGCCAGAGATGTAGGAAGGGGCAGGGGAGCCTCGCTGAAGTGGGTTCTACCTTTGCCTCTAAGCTTTCCAGTAGGTAAGAAGACAAGTCCATTTACACAGCCAGATCCAAAGAGGAGTGGCTGAAGGAGAGCGTAAGTAACCCTGGGACATGGGCCAGATGAGAGTCTCTCCTGAGGGTCTTTGCACAGTGGACACTTTGTCACTTAGTTTAAATTAAACATGCCCAACAACACACATCCTAACATGCAGAGCCATGAGTTGCACAGAGTTGATTCTTACAACATCCCTCCATGTGAGCCACAAAATAGGAAGCAAATTCTACTGAGGGCCACTGTATGTGGTCTGGACCCCAGCTCTCTGCACCTCTGGCTTGCTTGAGGGATGCATTTTAGGCTATGGGAGCCATGGATGAACCACATGTCTTTTTCCAGTAACTTTCCCTAAATAGTATTCTTCTCACCTGAGTTTTAAATGTCAGGTGGCCATGAGACCCAACCCTGCCCTTTCGGCCAAGTGTCAAGGTACAGGGCTTTCCGTCTCCAGAAAATATAGACCCACTGCGCTAAAGTTGACCTCAACTTACGAAATCAGGTTACCTAAAAGGAGAGGGTCTTTAAGGAACAACAAAGGAACCACTTGGTTGATATGAGCAAAAACAGGAATTCCCCAGAAAGAAAGGAAGATGCAGAAATTGGTTTCTAAGTAGGCATTTAAGTGACATCCTGTGACTCAACCTATAAACCAAGTTTAAAGGGCTGGGCTCCGTTTAAGAGGATGACACTGCAGGCCAGTCAGGAGGGTGACTTGCTTGGGAAGGCATGTCCCCACAGTGAGGATGGGTCCTTGTAAATAAGCTCTACTTCTTCTGGAGGACTCTCCTGGATAAAGGAGGTGCAGGTAGCAGCCAGCAGGGAGCTTGATGGCCTCACTGGTTCCCACACCCAATCACTGAGCTGCCTAGACCACTCCACTCTCCCCGCTGCCTTCATCTCAGGGCAACCCAAAGGCTGCGAGGTCCTTGAGTTCACAGAGCCACAGTACGAACATGTGGATTTCTATGGCATGGAAATTAATCTTTTCACCTTACAGTGGAGGGAACTAGTCTAGAGAGAAGAACTTGTCCAGTATCATGCAGTGAGGGGCACAGCCAAGTCCGGAGTCCACAGTCATCTCCTCCCCTCTCAATTCCGCTCCTCCTCCCTCATCCCCTTCCCCTCCCTTTCTCTCCAGGAAACATCTGAACTCAACACCTCTGACCCCAGGTACAAAAGCACCTGCTGACCTCACATGCATCCCCAAGTGCTACCAGGGAGAGACCAATTCCCAGGAGGAGCCTGCCTCTCTGTGTCTTGTGGGTGGTCAGTGGCCCTCATGAATGGAGCCATTCCTCACACAGAGCTTTGCAAGTCACAAAGCACTTCTCACCCATGTTCTCACCGTGACTGTTCCAAGCACACCTACTCCCAGCCATCAGCAAGGCTAACAGTAGGGCCATGATAACCAGGGGATCTCTTATTGTTGCACTGGGAAAAGTGAGATTCTCTGCCAAGGTGCCATAGGATGGGCTTTCTTTTTGTGGGCAGGGACAGGGCAGCGGATACCTGCTGTGGAGCACACAAGCAGTGTTCCCAGTTCGCAGAGGGCCTCAGGTCCGGCCACGGCGTGGGCAGAACCAGGGACTCCCAGAGGACCTCACCGGGCCACCCTCCAACAAGAACCACATCCTGACGTGGCTCAACAAGGAGCCACGAGAACAACCAGCCAAGATGCATTTCGGCAAAGTGTGACGATGGCAGTGGAGACAGGGATGGGGACACTGGGGTAGGTACATGTGCCGATTTCCCACCTGTTCTGGGAAAGTGTTCTTTCCACAGCTACTTGAGTATTAGGAGATGAGTCGTGCCAGCCATTCAGGTTCAGTCTGGGGATGCAGGAAGGGACAGATGCTGGAGATGTGTCTTTGAAAGCCCAAAGGCAGATGGACAAGGGAAGGAAAGTGAGAGGGAAAAGCACTTCGATTCAGGAGACAGCCTCTGGGTTCCTCAGCTTTGGAGTCAGAAGGGCCCTCTGTCCAGACTGTGCTTTTACAGCTGGCGACACTAAGGCTCTGAGAGGGCAAAGAGTTCACTCAAAGTCACACAGCTGGTCAGTAGCAGGGTGACAGTTTGAAATGTGCTTGCGAAAGTAACAGGATGTGCATCTGGAAACACCTCCTTGCTTTTCTGTCTTCTCGAATCCCATATCTGAAGTCTGAATATGGTTCATGTGATCTGTCAGGTCTCCTCCTCAGTGGAGGACCAGGTGACCCGCCACAGCATTATGAATCTTCACCCCTCATGTAGTAGATTGAATTATGTCCCCTCAAAACTCCCTGAAGCTTGAATTGTGTCCCCCAAGTTTTATGTATTAGAAACTTAGCTGCAACTGTGACTGTTAAGAGGGTGGGAAATCCTATTATGGTAATTGAAAGGTGAAGCCTTGAAGAGGTGATTGCATTGTAGGACTGCGTAGTAGCTAATGGATTAATAATGGTGGTCAAGGCTGTGTTTCTGAGGGCTTTAAAAGAAGAGGAGAGTCTGTTTTTGCTCTCTCTGCTTCCACCATCTTGCAATGTGAGGCCCCTGGGTCACTGTCACCACCATCAAATGGACTTTGGACTTCTCAGCCTCAGAAACTGTAAGCAGTAAATTTCATTTTCTTTATAAATCACCAAGTTCAGTGTACTTTGTTATAAATAACAAAAACAGACAAATACACCTCAGTAGCAAGTCACCGCGCAGAGCCCTCCAGTGGGTCCCTTAGCAGGAAAGGAAGGGAACACGGGAGAGCCAAGTGGTGACAAAGGAGGGAAAGGCCAGAAGCCTGAAGGGCTCCTGGGAAGGGAAGGCCTAAGGGGCCGCCTGGAGAGGCCGATATGTGTGTCTGGAATAAGGAGTACTGGGGAGGGAAAGAAAATCAGACACACCTCCAGTGTGGCCCCTCAGTTTGTAGGGGCCAGCCCTGTGAGGACTATGTGTGAAGCTCCCACTGAGCTTTTCCAAAACCAGCTGGGAAGAAAAAACGCAAGGAGGCATCCACAGGCAGGTGACAGGCCCCCCTCCCCTGGAAACAGCAAGCTACCAAAAGCCTGTTATCGGTACAGCTGGTTTTACGTGTTTGAGAAGATGGACTGACCCGAGGGTATTAAGCACCCAAGCCAACACAATGCCTACAAATTGTTCAGTACAGGCCAGCTCAACAAGGCCATGGCCAGTGTCTCAAGTGACCAAAGCCTGGGCAGGAGAATACACCCATATCCACCCAGTTCAAGTCAGGACAGTGGTGATTAACTACGGACTGAGTGAGGTAGAAGGGATCCTGAACATTTTCCAGCCCCACACCCATCTCCATCAAACCCTGGGACTCCTTCTGTCTCATGGCTGCCTGGTCTCAGCCTGAACTCCTCCTCAGGCCAGAGCTCATAGCACATGACAGGCCATTCCAGCCCTGGACACACTGACCAAGTGCTTCCTGGGACTCAGACAAAAGCTCACCCCCATATTTCCTACCAATTGTTTCTTATTCTACCCTTTGAAACCACATGGAACAAGTCTCCTTCCTCTTCCTTGTATTGGCCCTGTAACTGGTTAAAGACAGTGACCAGCACCCCTGAATCCTCTTTTCCAGGCTGAACACTCCTGGCTCTCTTGACCCTTCTCCCCATGGCTCCAGTCCTTTATCCTAGCTCCTCCTCCCCACCCTCCATCCTGTTTATTTTCTGCTAAACTCTCTCAGCTTGATTGATTGTGGTTCCCAGGATTGAACAGAACATTACAGTTCAGGGCCAGTATTTCAAGTCACCCTCCCTCTAGAGACCCAAGAAGGTGACTTATCCACATGCTCCTTCTCCCTCCTGTTATCTTATGTCTTGACTCCCTGATCCAAGCTTCAGAGACCCAGACAGGAAAGCCACACTCATTCAGAGACAGAAAAGTTACAGGCACCCATAGCTCATAATAATTAAATATGTATGGCAAATCCTGATTTTCCAAAACGAAATAAGGAAGAATATTTAACTCTCTTAAAGACAGTGGGGCCAAAAGGCGGAATCCCTCAATAGCACAGCGTGTGTGACATCGTCATCCATTCAGGAGAGAATTAACCTGAGCACCTGCCATGTGCCAAGCCCTGTACGAGCACCATGGGAGAGAGACTAAATAATACACAGCTTTTATCCCCAGGGAGCCTAGTGAAGGAAATCAGTACCTCTAGAATCACAGTAAAATATGCCAGATGCTGTCACTGAGACATGCAGATGGACAAGATTCGTTTTCCTATCGCTGCTGTAACAAATTATCACACACCTGGAAGGGTCCCACTGGGCTAAAATGAAGGTGTCAGTAGGGCTGTGTTGCTTCTGAAGGCTCTAGGGGGAATCGTATCCTTGCCTTTTCCATCTTTTAGGTACAGGCTGCCTGCATTTCTTCAAACCCAGCAGGTCAGTCCTTCACTTAGGAGGACCCTTGTGATTACATTGGGCTCACCTGGGGGTCATTATTCTGCCTCCTGCACGGAACAATTAACTCTGCCTGTGGGAATGATTACATTTGAATAGATCTTTTAAGGCTTTGCAGGAGTTTTATGCAGGAGCCTCCAATATAAAAAAGAAAAGAGATTAATAAAGAAGAATGCACTTGCATGAAGCATGGAGACAAGAAGGCCTGGTTAGTTTTCATTTTTTTTGATTGCTTGCTTTTCTTTGTTCTCTTTTCCAGAAAGAGCCAGCATCTGCCTGATTGTCTCTAGTGCGGGAAGTCTCACTACCTTTCAAGAAGCCCATCTTCTCTGTTCAGTCCTATTGACAGCTCTGACAGAAGAATCATCCTCAAATTGAGCTCTGATGTCTTCATCATCACTGGAAATATTAATAGATCTCACAGTGCACCAAAATTACTTTAGCTGGACCACAGGGGTACTGTGCAGTGGGAGGAGCATGGTACACAGGGGTCTGGTATGTCCGAGAAGTTCTCCCAGGCTTATTCTTGGATAGACTGTGTTCTTAAATGCCTCTGGGCAGGTCGCCAGACCAGTAGCTTAGTAGAGCAATGCCATTCTCAAAGCGGGGTGGTCTGCAGAATTTCATTGATGCCATCGCCTCTACTCCTGTCCTACAAATTGACTGACAATAATTTGAACTGAGGATGAATTTGAACTTGAACTTGAAGAGACAAAAACTTAGAAATACTGACATTTTTGGGGCCAACCCCATGGCGCACTCGGGAGAGTGCGGCGCTGGGAGTGCACCAGCGCTCCTGCCGCGGGCTCGGATCCTATATAGGGATGGCTGAGTGCAGTGCAGCCGGTCACAAAAAAAAAAAAAAAAGAAAGAAATACTGACATTTTCTATTTCTCTTTTGATGTCACTGGGAACATAAACTCCTAGGGGCTTGGAGCCAAGGAGGAGGCCCAACACTCTGCCTTCCTCCCAAGAACAAGCTGGGGTTCTGACAGGTCTCAGTCAGGTGGTCCCTGCAGTGGCAGTCAGGAGAGGGTGAGATCTCTGGGCTGTGGGGTCTGTGAAGGAAGGAAGGACAGAGACATGGGCAAGGCTTGTCTAGAAGACCTCCTGCATCCTTGTTACCTCTCTGTATCTCTGTTAGCACCCTTATTCCTGGGTCTCCTTTGTGCCAGGCGGGACTGTTCTGAGTCATGCTCTGGGGTGTGGAGGTGATGAAGCACATACCACCCTGCCCTCCTGGTGTGCCAGGAACAAGGGAGCCCCTCACTGCTGAGCAGAACTTCGGTCTACAATGCACTGTCTTTGACTGTCATAACACCCTGGTGAGGATGGAGAAACTGAGTCAGTGGCAGAGATGAGACCCACCCTCTGCCATTCCCACCAACCAAGATGCCTACCACAGGCTCTGGGTGGTTCCTGCTGGGTCAGGGTTGGACCTGCAGTGAATGTCAGCAGTGGCCTGCACTTAAATTTCTACCTTCTTTCTCTCACTTCCCCTTCCATCTACCTCTCTCCACCCATCTTTCCTCCGTATTCCACACAAATAATACTCAGCTCTCGGCAAGCCCCCACTAAGCTTGAAAGACTGGAACCTCTAGGTCAGGATGTCTATGACCACGAATATGAGTGTCCTCTTGGGACTTCCATCCCTGTGATCAGCAGGCCCTGAGTTGGGCAGCTGACCTAGTCCGTACCAGGAAAAGTGGGGGCAGGATGTTTTACAATAGCTCTAGGCCAGAAGTCAGGAGACTCAAGCTCTCGTGACTGCTCAGCCCATCACAACTTTAGGCACATTACTTGTCAGTTTTCTCATCTGTAAAGTGGGATAATAATACCTGCCTCCCAAGGTAGTTGCAAGGGTTAGGAAAATTGACCTAATGGTACCACATTAGGTATGTATTAGATGTTTAATAAAGGCTCATTGAATGTGGCAGATCTGAAACACGGAACCCTCCCAAGGACTGGACTTGGAAAACTCCGTATCTGTGCTGGGGTAATAAAAGCAAGGGAGCAGCTGGAAGCAGCACCTCTCTCAACAGAGAGGTGGAAGGGGTGGAGGGGGTGTCACTGGACAGAGACTGTTCATTGTTTTTTTCCCTTAGGCATCTCGGCCTCCCGTACTCTGGACCCAGCCACTTAACTCAATTAATGTTTGTCTCTTTATGATGATGATAGAATCATCTTGTAACATTCCAGATGCCTAATGAGGGTGTGCAACAGCTATTGGGCAGTGAGTCCTGGAATCTCCCTGCCTTTGGTATGCCCGGTAGTAATGGTGATGTTTAAAAGCTGGGAAGCCCACAGTGACTTCTCCTGAAACAGACTTTGTCAGCTCCAATGCCAGCAGAGATTGAGAGCCCACTCTGCAGTGGTTCCAGAAAGAGAAGTCAGTTACAACACGCAATAGGTCGGGGTAAAGTGAAGGAGGAACCCAGGACAAGGAGGAACCCATTTTGCCCAGGAGAAATCAAGAAAACTTTCAGAGCTGGAAACTTGGAGAATAGAAATGGGTGGACTTTCAGTTAAACATGCAGATTGATTGAACTCAGTTATCCCCTCTCCTCCCAAGGACCTCAGTTGGGTAGTAGTAAAGGAATTGAAATAGTATAAACCCACAGGGTCACAGGGAATAGGAGAGGATCATCAATGATTTCAGCAAGTTTGTGGGGCAGAACAGTTGAAGGAGTGGTAGGTGAGGGGGAGGAAGCCATAGTCAGTGCGACCAGAGAGATCCCATCTTAACAAAAATCCCTTGACAATTGATGACACCTGGCATGATGCAGGACAGGTATGAGATGTGGGAATAAAAGCCATGGAGTTTTTTGAAAGGTAGTATATGAAACAGTTGCCGCTGCTTCCATCCCTATGTAAACAAACAAACAATACAGTTATTTGAAGAAATTACAAGGTCCTAAAGAAACAACCCTCCACAAACATTCTGGCTTGTACAGGGTCCCATTATTACAACCAGCTTGCCAACCAGCACCCTAAAATGAAGCTTGCCGGTCAATAAATCTTGCCCGTGTGCACAAATCTCCCAAAGTGGGTAATTTTATTGTCTCACTTTTAAAATACAAACTGACAACCACAGGTTTAAGAGAAACAAACAAGGAAACAAACAACAACAATGAAGATATTTCAGAGAAAAAGTATATAGCTTAGCAAGTAAAGGGGAACTTCAAAAACAAAAATTTTAAACTCTAGTATCCTAAGAAAAATAAAAAAAACCCTGCATCCTGTTAAAAGACAAAATTATGACAAGTCTAGTCTTGTAGATCTTAATTGGCTTTAATTGTGATTCTAGAATGGAGTGGTCCAGAACGTTTCACCCGACCACATGTGCAGGTCATATTTATAACCAGAGAAAATGAAGTGACGTACACAAACAACCTGATTGTCTGCAGTCAGTATTTGCCTTATATGGTCATGTTTTGGCAAATTTCAGCCTCTGATTAGCTGGAGGTTCAACTGCAATGATTGGTTGAGACTCAGCAACTTGTTGCAAGAGTATACTCCTTATACTTACATGCAAAAGTATGTTAGGTTATAGTCTGTTTACACATCCTTACTATTGTATACTCCTTATACTTACATGCAAAAGTATGTTAGGTTATAGTCTGTTTACACATCCTTACATTACATTTCACTATGAACAGAGAAAGCTTTAGGCCAAACATAAAATGTGTATGAAAGCAGCTTTAGGCCAAACTTAATTCAATTTAACAATTCATAAAATAAGAATAAGAGTTTATTTTAAAAAACAAAGAACAATATCAGTAATTAAAAACACAATTGCAGAAATTAAAACTTTTTCATTGTGAAAAAGTCCTTAAGAAAAAATTTAGTTAACAAAAAATTTAACAAACTTCACTTACCAAAATACACTGAAAGGAAATCATAGTACAAAGAAAATTAAGTCAAGGCCTCACAAATTCCTACGATATTAATATTGTGTCTCAATTCTCAAAGCTAACTTTTAAAAGCTTAAACTTAACCTAAAAAATTTTAAATGAAAACCAACAAGCAAACCAACATGTGAAATGTTTCTCTTCGAAATGGGGATCTAGCACCTTTGAGTTTTCCAGAAAAGCACATCTCCCCAAAGACTTCACTGTGATGCTGAGTAAAAGATCCACACTTAACATACTTAAACTACTTTAACTGAGATAACATCACTGAAGAATACTACCAAGATGCTAACTGAGAAAAGCTCAAAATAGTTTTAGTTTATGCACTGTCACATGCGAGAAGAAAAGCTTGCATGAGAAAACGCTGAAGAGGTAATTTTTTAATCCAGATTTCACAAACTCATGGTGCAAAATGGGTCTCCCAGCTTCCTCTAGAGTTAGAACTGCTCTTCAGTGCTTGTTGGCTGCCTGTGAAAATTTGATTGAAATAACTCAAATGCTCCTACAAAGCTAGTCGTACCCATCCATGCTGTTCTGACCACTGTAGCTGGTCCTGCAAGAGCCACTCATTGCCGTGCTCTCCAGGGCCTGGCCATGGACACCCCTATGCCTTGTATCACCCGGCTGCTGTAAGCCCCACTGCTGTCTCCCATTGTCATCAAATCCAAAAAGAGTTCTATGTATCTGCACCGCATGTTGGCCCTGTCTTTGGACATAGCTGCCACAGCTCTTCGTGAGTGGTAAACTCAACATCTGCTTCGCCCATCATCTTCCATCGGGGCTGATCTCAGTGTGGACTTTCACAGGGTTGAGTGGAAAAAAGTTGTAAATGTCATTCTCAGTTGCTTTGTATGGCAGCCCCGTCACGTGGACGCAGTGGCCGGTGGTGCTCTGGACTGTGAACTTGCTGTCTCTGTATCTGTGGTCATACATTCCCGAGAGACAATAACTGAGGTCTCTTCCAAACAGGTCGGTGGTGAAGCCACAGCCATCACTGAGCCGCTGCACTCCTCGTAGCCTCTGTAGCCCACGCTGCAGGCACCAGGCCTCATCCTCTCCAGGCCTGCTCACTTCACCATGCCAATGTGCCTCCTGGCTGTGCCAGGCCAGTCATAGGGGCCTGGCCACTGCAGACATGAACTTCAGAGGGGGATCTGAGTATGACCTAACTTCCTCCTGACTGCTCTTGAACACTTCAATATGCCTGTGCCCTGTTCTCTCTTCATGCTTCTCTAGAGCCTTCTCAGCTAACTCCAGCAAGGCAAACTGCATGAAGGCTTCCTCTGTAATCTGGCCCTCGGGATCCACAGGCAATGTGATCCCACTTGTCATGATTTCTAACCCTGAGAAGAACTGAACAATTTCTTCCTTAGTGCGTCCAAATGGCAGTCCTCAAAGGTACACAAGGCCATCGTTGGCAGTGATGGCACTGTTGGGACAGCTGTTGTTGACACCCAATCCATTTTGGTTCTGAGGGACTTGAATACTTCAGTGTACCAGTGTCCCATGCTTTATCTTTTTTCTAGGCCACTTTTACATTATCTTCTGATTCAAGTTCAACAAAAGCTTCTCCACTCTGCGTCCCTTCTCTAGTGTAGATGAAATGGACTTCTGCAGTCCCATCACGAATCATACAGTCAGATGGGAAGTTCTGCACATCCTCAACAGAGCAGGACCACAGCAGGCCATGGAGCTTGACCACAAAGACTTCACCTCCCTCAGGGCCAGCATCATGGACACTTGACAGGGCACATGTTAGACAAGCCTTGGTATAGCATTTTGTGGCTTAAAGAACAACCACCGATGCCTTCTGAGGTGGACACTCCGTATGTAAGGAATTGCCCACTGCGGAGATCAGGACTGGTTTCTATTTTCATCCAGCAGGTGCCATGGCTCACAGAATCACAGTGGAATTTGGGCCACCGAACCCCAAATTCCAACCAAAGCTTAACAATGCAGAGGGCTCCCAGAAATTAAAATTTTAATGAAGCATTTTTAGATAGAGGTTAGTAGTCTCCCAGAAGGCAGAAAAGAGAGATTAAAATGAGAAGAGAAATGAGAAGAGAAAAAAGATTAAAAGTAAGGACAAAAAATTACCGAAGAAATAAAAGAGAATTTCACAAAACTTATGGACACAATTGTGTCCAGAGGACCCTGGAAGTGCCCATCAGTGTGAATGAAATAAAGAGCAACACATGGTACATTAGACTGATCTTAGAACACAGAAGACATAGAGAAGATCCTAAAGACTTCCACAAAGACAAAAAGAGGTCACTTAAAAATAATGGCCACAAATTCTCACTAGTAACCTTGGTGCAAGAAGATAATTTGAATTTAGAATTCTCTTCCCAGCTAAACTAGCAACGAAGTGTGAGAGTAAAGAATGGAGAAATTTGCAGGCAAGGACTCAGAAAAGGGGATACCTTCTGTATCTCTTTTCCTAAGCAGTCATAAAATGAGACAGTAAACAAGAAAGGAAGACACGGAATTTAGGAATAGTGAAAGCAACTAATGAAAGCTGTGAAGAGAAGTTCCAGTAAACATCTGGGCAGAAGGCCCACAATAGTTTCTAGAAATTCTAGAAAAATGAAGGAAGTACTAGAAAAGAAATGTAATGACAGTGTACTACTTGAGACTATAGAAACAAGGAAGCAATGACATCGACTCTTCCATATTCTTTTCTTAGTTTTTCAACAATCATCAAGATTTTAACTATGATAAGAAAATACAAAAGTGGTAAATCTTCACAGAAACAGGGAGGTGAAAGGGAAAAGAGGGGCATGGGACAAAGACGAACAATTAAGTCAACTTACAGAGAAAGGCATTTATAGAGACTGTCTATAGTTGATGGGACCAGACAAAAGGTAAAACTTTAGGATACAAATGTTCTCACTGCAAGAACTCTGTATGGTGCCAGAACTTTTAAGCTGAGTCACATGGAACTATTGTTTTTTAGGTCAAAAATGGTTGATGGTGTTATAACACCAAGGTCAAGGGTTTGGATCCCCATACTGGCCAGCAACCCTAAAAAAAAAAAAAAAAAAAAAAA
>NW_007729127.1:14435-18596 GCF_000696425.1 Galeopterus variegatus
CAAAAAAAAAAAAAAAAAAAAAAAGTTGAATTTCAGAAATTTCATAAGGTTCAACCTAATATAAAAGGAGAAAGGTCTAACATCAGTAAATTAAACTACACAATTTTTTTAAAACCAAGTTTTAGAAGGACAAACCAAAAGTTAAATAATAAGATACTGAGAACAGTTGTCTGTGTGTTCAGTGAGGAGTTAAGATAGTACAACCCATGCCATGTTTGGAAGGAGGAAAAAAAAAAAGATTGAATACTTTAAAATTTGTTGAAAAAGTTTATAATTAACTACGCATGTGTTTAAAAAGCTAATCACTAAATTTTAAAAAAATAGGAAAGAGAGAATAATATAAACTTTATCAACCCACCAGAGGGCGTAAAAGAAGGGAGGGAGAGTAGAAAAAGCAAAGGAAAGAAGCAGAAAATAGAAAACACAACATAGCTTTATAATAAAAATACATCGGGAACCAGCTAAAATAAATGTGAATAGATCAACATCAGTTATTAATAGAAGGCTATGATCTAGAAAAATCCAACAGTATCCTGCTTACAAAAGATACAGTTAAAGTAAAACTAAAGAGGAGAGGTGAAAATAAGGAATGAAAAATATATACCACAGAGAAACTAACCAAAAGAAAGCTGGTGTGGTTACCAAAGGAAAAAAAAAATTACATAAAATAGACTTTAAAAAGAAAACATTGTAGGGATAAAAACTAACACTATGTAATTACCAAAGGTTAAATTCATCAGGAAAATGTAATAATTTTAAGCTTCTATGTTATTAATAACATAATATATACTATATTATTTATACATATCATGTAAAAAAATAGATTACAAGTATAATTGATAAATAATAGGAAATTGACAAATTCACAATCAAACTTTTCTTAGTAATTAATTGACAGACCAAAACTTAGTAAGTTTATAGAAGCCTTAACAACACAATTAACAAGCTTATCTAATGGATATATAGTATCCTGAGCCCAATTTAGAAAAGAATACATATAATCTTTTCTCAAGCACATAGAGAACTTTACAAAAGCTGACTGTGTACTAGGCTATAAAATGACTCTTGAAAATATTGAAAGAATTGGGATCATAGAAATGACAATTGAATTAGTAATCAATAATAGAAAGCTAAAAAATATAATGTATTTGGAATAAAAAGCAGACTTCTAAATAACCTGTAATTCAAAGAGAAAAATAATAATGGAAATGAGAAAATATAGAGCTAAATAATAACAGAGAATTAAAATTAACAATAACAATAATACTACAGTTTAAAACTTCAGAACTACTGTTAAAGCAGTATTTAGGGGAAATTTATAGCCTAAATTCTATAGTTTAGAACTTTCATTCTAAAAAGAAAGAATAAAAATTAATGGGCTAAGTATCTAACCTAAGAAGTTATGGTTACAGTAGTTCCAGTAAAGATGGCAGAATAGATGGTTCCCAGCGTCACTCTCTCCCACAAATCAACCAATTTACAACTATAAAAATGTAACATCAACCAAGCTGGGGCTGCTGGAGCTCAGGGAAGAGGAGGAGAGACCTACGGAGTTCATGAAAGTGGGAGAAACCATGATGAGAGAAAAAACTGATCTGAGGGTTTTAGGCCACAGCCACTTTAAGGCTGGAACTGCTGAGTGCATGGAACAGGAGCTGGCAGAAGCTGCAGCTGTGCCCTTCAGATGGAGTTACTTGGAGGTGGCAGGGGAGAAGAAAGGCTTGGAGGCCCCCAGGACAGCAAGATCACAGACAGGGTTACCGTGGACTGACGTAGGAGTGATGAGCCAAAACAGCTGAAAAAGGGGAGCCATTCACAGGCCGGTGAGTCAACACAAGGGACCAGCACAGAGCCCATCCCATGGGAAGTGTTTGGAGCACAGGCAGTGGGAGAGACAGGCCCACTGGGAGAACACTGGGACACAGCAAGTTCAGCAAACCCACCCCCCAATCAGCACAGGACCACTTAGAGGAGACTGGTCAGGAATGTAGAATTGCCTGAGGTGCAGTTTGATGAAAAGACTCAGGCCCACATCAGAGTTTCTACACAACCCAGGTGCACCCAGTCTCTGGAGAGCCAGAAGTACCTATAAGGTCAACCATTAAACCCTGATCTGCACAAAATGCCTTCCCTAGGGAAATAGCAGCAAAGCAGCAATTGAGCTCAACCACACAGCTCAAGTACTGGCTCCCACAGGAAGTTCCCTCGCATTAGAAGTAAGCAAAGGACAAAAAATTAGTTCCAGCCCAGGCACACCACCAATGCCTCCGGCCACCTGGGGGCGAGGCATGGAGAATGGGACCGGATCCCCCCCACAACCAGGCACCCTACGCCAGCACCTCAGGGCCCATCTGGGCTTGTGGAGCATGAAGAAGGGAACCGGATCTCCCTCCCACAAGCAGGCACACCTTGCCAGTGCCTCGGGCCCGCCTGGGGACCCAGGGCATGGAGAAGGGACCAGACCCCCCCCCTCCCACAACCAGACATACCATACCAGTGCCTCAGGACCCCCTTGGGGACCCAGGGCATGGAGAAGGGACCAGACCCCCCTCCCACAACGAGGCACACCATACCAGTGCCTCAGGGCCCCCTCGGGGACCCAGGGTATGGAGCCGGGAATCGGACACTCTCCACAACCAGGCATACCACCAGCACCAAGGAGCATGCCAAAAACATCTCCTCCGTATGAATGGCCCACCACAGCCAACACGATAACCATGGCTGCCACGAAGGTGGCTAGATGCCACAACCACCACGCAGATGGTCTGCCAGACACTGGAGTGCATTGACACAAGGAGAGTCACCAGTAGAGATAAAGAAAGGAGGAGGATGTCTCTCCCCACAGAGCCCATTTCAGAGTGATGGATGAGACATCTGCTCTACGATAGTATTGGGGGACCTGATCATGCCTCTGAGCATTGGACAGATCATTTGAGCAGCAAATCAACAGAGCAATCATTACTCTTTCAGAAGGAAAGAAGAAATCTAAGGTGATTAGATGGGGGAGGGGGGATGGAGACGGGGTGGGGAGCGATTGGACAAGGGGCATAAAGAATAATTACGATTTGTAACAGTATATATGCTAGTAATACTGATTTGATCAACATATCTCAATGTTTACTGGTAAGAACACTAAGTATTATAAAAAAAATGCAAATTCTTCCCCAGATAAGTTTATAAATTCACTGCAATTCTTATCAAAATCCCAGCAGAATTTCTCAGTGGAGCTTAACCTGCTGACCCTGAAATTGTACATAGAATTGCAAAGGGCCAAGAATAGAAGAAGAATGAGATGGAGAAGTGACCTCATACCAAAAATTATTAAAGCTCCAATAATGAAGACCATTAGTATAATATGGGACTAGACAGACAGACAAATAGTTTAAGGTGCAGAACCCAGAAACCAACCCATGCATGTGTGGAAACTTTATAAATGACAGAGGTGGCATTGCAAATCAGTGGGGAAAATATGGACTATTTGATAAATGGTCTGGGACAATAGGATATACATCTGGAAAAAATGTAATTGGTTACTTACATCACAAATTATACAAAAATAAATTCCATGTAGATTAAACACCTAAATGTGAAAATATAGGAGACTATTTTTATGACTTGAGAATAGGAAGAATTTCTTAAGATTTTTTTTAAGGCACAAACCATAGAATTTATTGCTAAATTTGACTAGATTAAAAAGAAAACTTGTTCGACAAAGGACAGCGTAAACAAAAAGAAAGAAGAAGCTACAACTGAAAAATGATCATTGCAAAACATATGACTTACAGATTTGTGCGTAGAACAGGTAAAGTATTCCTACAAACCAAACGGGATCTAGTGTTCTATAGTAAAGAGGGAGACTGCAGTTAACAACAAAGTACTGTGTATCTTTGAATAGCTAGTCAAGATGAGGTTGAATGTTTCTAACGCAAAGAAGTGACAAACATTTGAGGTGATGGATATACTAAGCACCCTGGTATGATCATTGCACGCAGTATGAATGCCTCCAATTATTGTATTGTACTCCACAAACATATACAATTATCATGGGTCAATTAAGAAAAATAAATTAAAAAGAGAGAAATAGAGTAGAATAGTGATTACCAGAGGCAGGGAAATGGAGGGGGCCGGGGGGGGGGGGGGGGGGGGGGGAGGGGTGGGGAC
>NW_007729127.1:18827-36502 GCF_000696425.1 Galeopterus variegatus
GGGGGGGGGGGGGGGGGGGGGGGGGTTGGCAGGGAAAGGTTGGTACACTGGTACAAGGTTACAAAGTCACAGTTAGATGGGAAGAGTAAGTTCTGGTGTCATAGGATGACAATAACTAATAATATTATATTGTATATTTCAAGATAGCCAGAAAAGGGGATTTTGAATGTTGTAACCATAAAGAAATGACAAATATTTAGGTGGTAGATATGCTAACTATTCTGATGAGCTCAGTACACAATATATGCACGTACTGAGACAATGTATTGTGTCCCATAAATATGTACAATGAAAAAAATAAAATGAAAATGAAAACAAAACAAAACACAAACATAAAAAGAATTCCTACAAATCAATAAGAAAAAGACAAAATTCCCCATTGTAAATTGGTTAATGTATATGTACAGATAATTCTCAAAAGAATAAATCTAAATTTCAACAAACACTTAAAAATAAGCTCAACTTCACTATTTATCAGGGAAGTATAAGATAAAACAACAATGTGATACATTTTATATCTATCAGACTAATAAAAATTAAAAAATCTGACATTATCAAGAGTAGGAAAGGATGTGGAGTAATGGGGAATATTTAAAAAAAGGAAAAACACTAGTAATAAATGCCCATTAACAAAAGAACAGATACGGGCCGGCCCAGTGGCTCACTCGGGAGAGTGCGGTGCTGATAACACCAAGGCCCCGGGTTCGGATCCCATATAGGGATGGCCGGTTCGCTCACTGGCTGGGCGTGGTGCTGACAACACCAAGCCAAGGGTTGAGATCCCCTTACCGGTCATCTTTTAAAAAAAAAAAACAAAAGAACAGATAAATCATGGTATATTTATTCACCAGAATATTACATAGCTATGAAAATGAATGAACTAGAGCCAAATGCATGATATGGATAAATCTTAAAAGTATTTTAGCTCAGAAAAAAAGTTGAACAATGCTATATACAAAATAGCATCATTTATATAAAATTTGAAAACCTGAAAAGCATGACTTCAGCTTGTTCAGGGTTGTAGCAACAAGAGTATAAAAACATGCGTGGATGCAAAACACCAAATTTATCAAGTCGGTTACTGCTAAGGAGTGAAATGAAGAGAGCCTTCAATTTTATCTGTTGTATTTTAATCTGTTAAAAAATATCTGAAGCAAATATAACACAGTATAAAGATTTTATAAAGCTGGTTGTCCTCCATGCTGTTCTGAATGTGTACAGAAAATGGCCAGGAGTTTGGGAGAGATGCTGGGGTTGGAGGAGACACCAAAACCCCATGGAAGCGTGTACTCTGTTTTATCCCTGCTCTATCCCTCCACTGAGAAGAGTGCTTGGTACAAAGTAGGTACTCAACAAGTACTTGCTGGATGGATGAATACATGCGAAGGCATTGGGGAGTGTCGGAACACAGTGCATTCTCTCACAGAGCTAACCAGAATTGCTGACTTCCGTTGAGCCCCATATGCACCAGCCTCTGACTTAACTATTTGACTTGGCCCATCTCAGTTCATCCTTGCAACAGTGGTAAGGACCATTATTATCTTCACTCTATCAGTGAAGAAACAGAGGCTTAGAGAGCTAGGAAGCCTGCCTGAGAGTGTAGTGCTTAGAATGAAAGTATTCCATCAAAGGAGTCTGGATTTTATGCTATAGGTAGTTTCAAAATTTGGAACAGTGGAAATAAACAACATAAGGTTTAGTCAGGAAGCTTACTGTGAAGGAGGCACATTAAACAGATAACCTAAAGTGACACCCTAGAGTGAAGGGTGACCAGGACCAAATGTGGGGTATGGAGGTGTGCCTGTGCCCAACAGGGGAGCACATAGCAGGAAACACTTTAGTCTGCTGGGCAAGCAGAGAAGATTTCCCAGGGAGGAGACACTTGAACTTGGTCTTGAAGGAGAAGTGCACCTACAGATGCTGGGATCCAGCTCTCCCTGCTCCACATCCCGTGGTGGTGTTGTCAGGATCCATTGCTCTGGACTGTGAGCATAGAGCCTGACCACACAGAGCTGAGACCACCTGCAGGTGAAGACGGACTAAAACGAATGTAGTCCCCAGTTTGAGAAAGTTTGCTCTTCTTACCTTTATACACAGAGAAAAAAACCAACTCAAAGCTCTTCTTTAGAAATTATGATGCCAGTAATAATTGCTCATTCTTTTTTTTTTTAAAGAAAATGTAGTTTTATTAATATTATTTTTTTACATTCTACAATGTTGTTGTGGAACAGTTGGGAGGGAGGGGAAGAGGGGAAAGGGGAAGGAAATGGGATGGAAAGAGGACGAAGGAGGAGGGGTGGGATTGAGGCCTGTGGCACCCCCCTCATTCCCACGGGGGAGACCCGGGGGCTTCCAGCAGTGGCTTTGTCATTGCTGGGCTGGGTGCAGATGTCAGGGGGGTGTGGCAAAAGCCCTTGTCCCCCACCACTCTGGCTCAGGAACCCAGGGCCCTTCTTGCTGAAGCTTGGTGGTCATTGTGGGCTGGCTACACTTGTCAGGGGGGTGTGGTTGAGGCCCTCGGCCCCCCACCTCCCCAGCTCAGGAGAGACTGAGGGGCTTCCTACAGTGGCTTGGAGGTCACCACTCGGCTGGTCGTGGGGGGGGGGGGGGGGGTTGAGGCCCTAATTGCTCATTCTTGAGTTATAATAGCTAATATTTATTGAGCGTTTACTGTATGAAAAGCACTGGGCTAAGTCATTACATGCTTTATTGCCTTTAATTCTTACAACTCTATGAGGCAGGTACTATTTTGTCCCTTTTCAGGGTTGAGGAAACCAAGGCCTAAAGAATGTATGTAGGTGTCTTGCCCAAAGTCCGTGAAGTTAGTTAGTAAGTGGTGGAGCTGGGATTTGATCGCACAGTTGTCAAGTCTCCAGCCCATGTTTTAACCACTGCCTTTCATAAGCACAGACATCCAATCAAAGCAACAAGGGTTTTACTGCTTTCAATTGGAACAATAAATGAGAATGTGATATGAGCTAAATAAGAACCAAGCTTATCATTACATTCATGAACCCGTCACACGTTAGGTGCTCCATAAATGCTTGGAAAATGAGGTGGCGTTTAGTTCCAGGAAATGAAAACCAACCCAGTGTCAAAATGGAGTGGAAACTCACAGGAGGCTACCTGAGCATGCTGAGCAGTTTCAGGAGCCTTCCAGGGCACACACTGACTCTCCCAGTCATCAGGCTCCTCCTAAGCCCAAGCTTTGGCCTGTGGGTGAGCTCCAATTCCTCCCCCAAATCGGTTCCACCCACCCTCTCTGTTGTCCTTTGCTGGGCTCACAGCCCTGACCGCTGGCTGTAATGGCTTCTGTCCCAGGATCCTGAGCTCTTCAGGATCTTCCGTATCTCTCAGCCTATCTCAGAGGAGGTCTACCCTGAAAATAGTCACTGAATGAATGGAGTCTAGAGCTCTCCCCAGTAGCCCATAGGTTGGAGATACATCAAATAAGAAAAATAGGGCAGGGGAAAGAACCGGAAAACTTCTACTTTTCAAATTAAAGTAAAGATAAAATTAAAAAATAAATATAAATAAATAAACAAAAATAAGTTGTAGACATCATGACACTTACCCCCAATATTTCAGCACGCATTGCCTAAGAACAAGGACATTTTCCTACATAAACACAATATCATCATCACACCCAGGAAATATAACATTGACAAATAACATACATTCCATTTTTGAATTTCCCCAGTTGTCTCCAAAACATCTCATTTCTCAGAGCTGGTTTTAATTTTTGTTACAGCACCCATTCAATGTTTGTACATCGAGTTTGGTTTTCAATCCTTTGTTTTCTCATAAGTTTAGAATAGACTTTCATTATTTTGAATTTTGGAAAAGTGTAGGCTAGCCGTTTTGTTGTATATTCTAGAATGGTTTAATTAATTCCTCCTAAGTTGATTTGGATTAAACATTTTTGGAACAAATACTATGTAGATAATATTTTTTTAATGAACAATTAATTAGTTAATTGACAGATTTTTGATAAGAAATGCAACTTGTTGACCTTTCTTATACAGAATTTCATTTTATAGACAAATAATAATTGCTATGTAATGAGGCTAGATGTTTTGGCCACATAGTTGTGTCTGGGTCTGCTCCCTGGAACTGACTGGCAGAGAAAGCCGAGGCCAGTCCCTTCATTTTGGACTCGCTACGATGGCCACATGACTTGAGAGATTGACATTTGTGTCACCATCATTTGTTTCATCATGATTAGAAATGATGCATCTTTAGTTCCTACTAATCTAGTAATATTTCTGATTTCCATTCCAGTATGTTTCCCTGTCTGGAGAGCTTTTTAATAAAATATTCATTCAAAAACAAACAAACAAACAAACAAACAAAGAGAGCAATACAGCTTTTCCCCCAGAAAAAGCCATCATCATTGGATCACGTATTCATTTTATCCACTCATTCATTTCACAAACGTTTTGCCGGACACTTCCTATGTGCAGGAGGCAGGCCCTGGTCTGAAGTTGTACACTTATTCAATAAATAGTGAAGAGCCCCCTCCCTCCACCGGACACCAAGCCAGGCGCAGAGGGACGAGGATGGGCCAAACAGAATCCACGCGCCCCCCCCCCCCAGGAGTGTACAACAGAGGGGGAGACAGAGGCAGGCAAGCAATCGCAACTTAGAAATGTAGAGGTTAGCTCTGAGGAGGGGAAGACCGAGAGGAGGGATTCAGGGGGAGAGACCGAGAGGGAGAGGAGGAGCCGGAGGGAGAAAGAAGTACAGGAAGAGGCATAAAGCGGGCAGAGGAAGACGGCAGCGGCCTGTTTGGATTCTCCCCAGAGCCACATCTAGCAATACTCTGGCCACGTTTTAATTAATTGCAAGGTTTTCCCATTGACTCAAAAAAGAGCTCTCTCTCTGATTAATTTTCGAAAGAGCTGGCCGATTTTAATCATGGCAAACACAATGACCCCAGTTATTATGGCCTGAATGGCTAAAAGCAGAAAATAAAGACCCCGGAACAGGCTATGGCCTTGACGTTCGCCCGTGGCCACCGGCTGGGCCCACGCCCAGGGTTCTGAGCTGTTCAGCAGGAAAGCAGCGTGAACCGGAGCTTCCGAGGAGTTGTCTGCCCCGGTGCCCGCGCACCCCAAGCCACCCTCCGGCAAGGCCCAGAGCTGCAGGCCTGCACGCTGCCCCGGGCCGCGGCACCGCGGGGGCTCGGCTCTGCCCACGAGGTCCGGGTTCTGCCGCAGCCACGCCAGGAACGGCCACAGGCCGCAGTCGCAGAGCCAGGGATTGTGCCCCAGCAGGACCTCCATCAGCCGGGGCAGAGCCCTAAACACGTCGCCAGGCAGGGTCTCCAGCTGGTTGTGGTCGAGCTGGACCTCCTCCAGGCTGCTGAGGTTGCAAAAGAGCGCGCCGGGCAGGGCTCGCAGCCTGTTGTGGCGCAGCGACACCTGGCGCAAGCTGCTGAGGCCGCACAGCAAGCCGTCGGGGAGCGAGGCGAGGCGGTTGGAGTGCAGGGCGAGCACCCGGAGCCCGGCCAGGCCCCGGAAGGCGGCGGCGGGCAGGGTGCGCAGCTGGGTGCCGTTCAGCCACAGCTCCTGCAGGCCGGCCATCTCCCCGAAGAGCACGACCGGGAGCTCTTTCAGCGGGTTCTCGAACAGGGTCAACAGAGTCAAATGGTGAGAATGGAGAAAGAGTGCAGGGGGCAGAAACTCGAGTTGGTTCCTCGAAAGAGTCAAGGAGCTCAGGTTCCGCAGGCGGTCGAAGGCACCCGGTGTGATGGATCGGATGTGATTTGTGTCGAGCCGCAGCTCAAGCAGGGCGCCCAGGCTGTTGAACAGCCCCGAATCCAGAGCAACGAGCTGGTTCGAGTGCAGCAGAAGTTTCTCAAGCTTAGCCTGTGCCCCAAGCAATCCCTCGGGCAGGTGGGTCAAGTTGTTTCCCGACAAATCCAACAATTTCAGGTTCCCCAGATTTGTGAAGAGAGTAGCAGGAAGGAAAACGAGTTGATTCTGGTTCAAAACGAGCTCCTGCAGGTTAACCAGTTTCTGAAACATGTTTGGGTCAATGCCCCTAAGTGCATTGTGGTCCAAAAACAACTGTTCTAGGAGCACCGTCTTATCCAGCAGCTCGCCTGGAAGATGAGTGATTTTGTTGCGCGACAACCTGAGGGTTTTTAGTTTTATCAAGTCATTGAAGATGCCGGGGGCAATCGCGGAAATGTGGCTGTCTGTGAGCATGAGGCGCTGCAGGACCGTCATACCACGGAAGCTGTGATTCTGCAAGGCGCCGTGGCCCATGTGGAAGAGCAGGATATGCGTGAGGTTGGTGGGCAGGCGCAGCGCGGCGATGTTAGCCACGTCGCCCCCCGAGCACTGCGCGGCGTCGCGGAAGACACACTTGCAGGCTTGTGGGCAGGGGAAGGGCTGGGCGCGCAGGAGCCCGAGCAGCGCGCACAGCAGGGTCCTCCTCAGCATGTCTGAAAAGGGAGCGGTGGGAGATCTGTGGTCAACACACAAGGGTTGTTACGCTCATATTGGATCTTGAAACCCTGCACATTTTGCAGAGGCACAAACCTTTCGCCAGAATTCTCGCTGACTTTGGATGTTGTCCAGATACAACTGTCCCCCTCTTTTCTTAGGAATGCAGATTTTCCTGGGGGATGATAACATTTATTCTACACTGCAAGGTGTCACTCTTTCGTTTTATTGATTTTTCTACTCTGTTTAAAGCATTGAAATTAAAGAGTTTTCAAGCTATAGAATAGCCAATACTTTAAAATCTTTACAGTAGAGATAACTAATTAAAATAATCATTCTCACATTCAAGCAGGCTCTGCTCTTGACTTTACAACGTATCCAGAGTATGACTTTACAACATACCCAGACAACTCTGGGTATTTTATAAAGTCAAGAGCGGAGCCTGCTTTTTAACCAAAAGTCATGAAGGGAGCACAGTCTACAAACCACCAACACCTAATTCTTTTGATCACAATCGTGCTATTTCCCCAGTACACCCACAACAGTGAGCACCCTTAGCCAACAGTTAAGCTAAAAAAAAAAAAAGCAGATAATAAGAAACCTATCCTTTATGCCATGCATTGTTCTCAGCACTTTACTTATTTATATTATATTCATTTAATCCTTACAATAACCATGTGAGGTAGGTACTATTGTTATCCTCAATTCAAGAATGAAGACACTGAGGTAGAGAGGTTAAGTAACTTAACTAAAATCATACAGTTAGAACTTGAGGGTGGTATTTGTGACTTCACCGTAAATAAAGAGCTACTGTTCTAAGATGTTTAATAAAAATTAATACTCCTGGCATTGAATTACCTGAGAAACACACACAATACTAATCTGCCAAAACAATGTTTCCCAAGTGAAATTTTACACAAATTGTTTTTGTACCAAATTTTACTTCTTACAACTACAATGTGTCCATTTAAAATTTTAAAAAATTAGTTCTTATGCACACACAGACTAACTCAGCCCTCTAATTTCCTGTACTAATTTATAAAATATTTGGCCTTACCTGAAATGGTTCTGCACCCCAAAGCAACTGAGAGGCTTAGAGCTTTGCATGTGGGTCAGCACTTTCCAGAGGAAGAGGTAGCGATCTTTGCATCCTGAGGATAATGACTTTGCCAGAATAAAAGTCAGGGAAAGGACCTTATCTCAGAGAGCATATTCTGGTTTCTAATGACAGATCTCTTCAAACTGAAAGAGAGACTATATATAACCTGAGTCCTACTGTCAAAGCTGACTGATAAGAGCAGGAGGGAGAGAAGTTTTTCCATAAATGGCACAATATAACTGTGATGCTGGAGTCATTAGTGACACAGCTGGGTCACTGCAGCAGTGACACCCCTAGATGGGTCTTCCTTTCTGTGGAGCATGGCCCCAATTCTCTGCTCCAGTTTTTGGGTTTTTTTCCCCGCTTCTCCTTTTAGGAATAAGGCCAAGAACATTCTCAAATGCTCCACTCATTTTTTTTTTTTCTTTTTAGGAATAATGAGGCTAAAAACATTCTTGAACGTGCGTGTGTGGAGACGAGTTTCATAGATACGTTTCTCCATAACATGTTCAAGAATGGCGTTACTGGGTTCACATGTTCAATTTAACTTGGGTATGTCAAACTGATTTCCAAGGTGGGTTGTACCGATATACAATGCCACCTACCATGCACGAGAGTCCCTGTGCTTCATATCTCTGCCCATACTTGATACTGATTTTTTAATTTAATTTTTGCCATTGATATGAAATAATCATCTTAGCATGGTTTAATGTTTCATTTCCCTGTTTAATAACGAGTTTGAGTTTCTGTCTGGCGAGGTTCTGGAAGAGCTCGGAATCTGGGTTCCAGCCCCGGCCCCTCGGATTGTTGTTGCACAACCTCAGTTTCCCTTCTGGGCAATGTAAATAATGGCAGCCTCCCTCTACTCAGAGGGGATTAGGGCTGGGGAAAGGACTCATTGGATTCGTTGAAGCTTTTAACGGACTTCCTGAGCTGGGATCCGGATCCGGTCCTGGGAGATCGTCTTGGCCCAGGGTCCCGAGTGGCAGGTGTGGGAAGGTTTGCGGGGGCGGCGTGAGGAGCGGGCATTCTCTCCTGCCGGGAGTTTGTTGAGCCCTCCCTTGCTCCTCTTTATCCTGCAAGGGCGGGAGAGGAGGGGTGTCTCAAGGTCACCCTGGGGCGGTTTGGAGGTGAGGGTTCTGCAGATGCCTGGAGGACGGTCACCTTCGAGAGCGTGTGTGCAGGTGGGTTTCGTTGGCACGTTTCTCCATAAGCACGGAGTCGTACTGGGTGCGAACCTGGGGGTCACGGGAGGGGATGTGGTGGTGTCTCTGATGGTCTCCAGGGGAGTCCTCCACGTGTGGGATCTCTGGGAGGGGGCCAGAAAGATCTGGGGAGGGACTCATAGAAGCGCCCGCTGTGTAACAGGCGCCCGGTGTGCGGTCTCCATGAAAACACTTTGCGGGGAGTGGGAACCACCGCTTGAGTGGGGGCCTGATCTCCCCCTGGAGGGTGAGCGGGAGGGAAAAAAATAATGAACCTGAGCACCTTTCCATATATTAAGGGCCACTTGTGCTTCGTCTTCTGAGAAATGTGGGTGTTTTGTTTTTTGCCCGTTTTTCTATATGCAAAACATGTATGTCTATGTCTTTTTTAACTGTGTTGTAGGCATTCTTTATATATTCTGGATATTAACCCTTTGTCAGTTATGTTACAAATATCTTCAACTAGTTTATAGTTTGTCTTTTTACTTTTTTTATGGTGTCTTTTTATGTCTTAATATAGGCGATATTATCAATCTGTTCTTTCATGATTTGTGGTTTTTGTGTCTATTATAATTAATCCTCTTCTCAAGTCAGAAAAATATTCCCCTATACTGCCTTAAGTTTTATAGTATTGTCCTTAGCATTTAGGTCTTTAATCTACCTAGAATTGATTTTTGTGTATGATGTGAGTTAGAATTATTATGATTTTTTTTCATTAGGAGGAGCTGTCCTTCCTAGCCATGGATACGTACACAAATAAATCCTTTCTTGTTCCAGAGGTGCAATGTTAGCGCCACCATAAATCAACATCTCATGGATGTGTGGTTTACTTTCTGGGCTCTTTTTTTGATAATCCCCGCACCAACACCCCACCGAGATAACCTTTTAATGTTTAATGCCTAAAAACTCCAGTTTTATGAAATATTAAGAAATAGACATTCTCATACTACACTGGCAGAAATATAAACTGGTGCAAAGTTTTGGAGGAAAATTTTGTTAGTATCTACCAAATTTAAAATACACATATCCTTTGTCCAGCAGTTCCACTGCTAAAAACATATCCTATGAATATGGTCATTAAGATATGAGCACAAAAATATTTATTGCAGGATTGTTTGTAATAGAAAAAGATGAAAACCTAAGGCCATCAATAGGGAACTAGTTGTTTAAATTATGGTACTTCAATGCAATGGGATGTCTTGCAGACTTTAAAAAGAATAAAGTTGAGCTGCAAGTGCTGACATAACTTTCTGATATATTGAATGACAAAACAAAGGCATATAAAATGGTACCCTACTTGTGTAGAATTTTTAAAGATATAGATAAGGATATATACTATTTTTTTCTCCTGGAATGATAGAACCAAGAAACTTCAGTACTCACCTTTTCAGAGAGAAACCAGGGAATAGGTAAACTTCCTTGTATACCTTTCTGAGGCTGAGTTTTTTTAAAAATGTGCTTATATCACTAATTTTTAAAATTTTAACACAAAAAGCAAGGTAGCCAAGCATAAAAAATTTCTTAACATGAAAACAAAGTGAAGGCCAGTGCTTGAATTACAAAGGAATAAACATTTAACTCTGGAATTATAGAGCAGAGTGGCGTAGCAGAAAAGGTTCCTTTCGGTTAGTTTACCTACTAAGAAAAACATAAATAAAAAGTTTTACAAAGTGGTTCCTAAATTATTTTATCTAGGATGGAAGAGAAGTCCCCCAATCCATGACATTTGCAGGTGTTGCAGAAGCAGCACTGGAACCCAATCAGCCTTTGATATAGCCAAATGCAGTCAGAGCGCAGTAAATGCTAAACCGACAAATTATCTTCTAAGTCATTCAGTCCTAAAACACAGGGAAGAGCCACTCCCTCTGCCAGGTATTGTAGAAGGTCTTTTAGTTCTGATCAAGGGAAGCATCTGAGATCCCAGAACAGCTACCCTGGTAACCCAGTGAGTCAGTCATGCATAGGCACACCAAATGAAAGGCCCTTTGCCCATGAAAATGCCAGTCAGAGAGCCAACATGATAGACTGGGAAGGTGTGCTGTGAAACAGAGTAAGACTTCGAGTCAAATTCTGGTAAAGCTTCTTTAGCCTTTTTCCCCAAGACCTGCAGTCAGAATGGCTTCCAAGTTTTGTCCTTTGAAGAGAGCAAGACATTCTGATTGCCCAGAAAGAAAAAAGTGAGTATGGAGGTCACAGGCAGTGGGGAACACCCTTAGCCCACCCATTGAGCAAGTTGACAGGGTAATAAGAACTATTTTAAGGAACGAAGTTGAGGGCTCTAGTGTTTCAAGACATTTAGATTTTGGATTCATATAACAGGTCAATCTGCTGTCCTAAGTGGCAGCTGTTGTGTAAGTCAGAGCCCTGGCCTAAAGGGTTTGGCCATGCAAAAGTATGTATCTGCCTGGATGAGATATGCTCTTTTTTCCTCCGTGGGGGAAAACTCAGAGGCCAGACACACCACAAGCTCAACTTTGCCCAGGGATAGACTCATTCAAGTTCCTAGGACTCACTACATCTTTCCCTGCAATATACACTCAGAATAAAGCACTTTGCAGTGATGTAGGGAGAAGGACTGAAATGCAAAACTGTGCCCATACCAGCAGACTGTGGTGATAATGATCATATGATGTACAAACCGTAATAGTGCTTGGAAAGAACTTGGGTTCAAATGAGGCCTTCACCCACCCAATCCATCAAACTGAAGCCAGCCACATAGCCCATAGCAGAGGCTGCATGCCTCCTGGAGAACAACCTGGGATACCTGGAAACACTTCCCACCCAAGCACAAAGGCCCAACACAAATCCTGCCTTCTCAAGGATTTCTATGGCCATTAGTTAGCTCCAGTTTCTCTCTCCCTGTCTCTCCTCACAGTGCTCTTTTTGCACCCATGGATGCCATTTCACTTCAAAATTACCACATCTTACATGGCATTAGCTTTTGGTTTGATCCTCCCAACTATTAATAGATTATAAGTCCCTAGTCTTATATTTCACTATTTCCCTCAAACCTTTTGACACTGACCATTTTGCTCTACATTTTATCTGCCTGGTGGGTTTCCCCAGGATAGTCACAGACATGTGATATATGGAATGTTATACTTGCTTAAAAAAAAATCCAAAGTTTGGGGAGGGAAATAAAACAAAAAAGGAAACGGAGGGAAGTATTAAGCAGGAAAATAAATCCAGAGACAGTAGTATTCGCATAACTAAAATATATAAAGTCAGGGAAAATAAGAAAAAATGTCACTACATTCATTTACACTTTTATTTTGAATAGTTTCAATCAAAAAAGACTTCATAAGGTTATTTACAATGCTGAATGTACAATTATGAATGTATGCCTTTTGACAACAGGGTACCATTCTTGAGCAGCAATACAATTTTAAAAATATAAAGATGCAGTATCATTTCTGATATAAAGTTACTTTAAAAAAATCCAAGGTCATAGGGAATTCACAAATCATAACAGGAAGTAACTATTTTATTAATTTAATGTGCACATAATTGCCAAATTTTAATACATTAAAAAATATGTGTAAATGCCCAGAGACTGTACAAAACCCAACACCCCACTTTATTAGAAGTTCCCAACCACCTCCCACCATAAATATACAAAAAACTATTTTTAGTTATGTCAAAATTGCATGCATGAAATAACAGAATGTCTTCTAAAGCTTTAATTTTGCTCTTTGCTGGCTATTGTTATCTATAGCTGTTTTGGGAACAGACTACATAAACATTGATATATTATTCACCATGCCTTTAAAACTGTGCAGTACCTTCATAAACCTGGGAAACAAAATAAATAGAATAAAAACTGCAACAGTTTTGTTTAAATGCAAGTGCAATTTGGAAAGCTTTCAAATTTAAGGATTATAAAACTACTATAAAAAGTATTTATTTTGTTGTTGGCTTAGCCACTTTTATTCAAGCATTATTTGCAGCATTGCTTTACAGCAGTTGGTGCTAAAAGATATAAAACATATAGTTACCACTATTTATATTTGGGGAAGAAAAAAAAACTTTAAACAACCCTGAGGGAGACACACATTAAAAATCTTGTTATTTATTTAAAAAGTTAAAAAGTTACATATCATTATTAAACAATTACTTTCCCAAACATTTCTGTCCTTTAAGTATGTGCATAAATAAAATTTAAATCAGTGATATTTATTAATCTTAATACATCAAAATAATATATGTACAGATTTTAAAATTTAGGCCTGTATACACTCAAATAATTTAATGTGAAATTCAAAACAAAATTACTATGTAATGGTGACCTACAGAGAGAGGACTCAGCCTATCAATGGCACTGAGTACGATCCATATCTGGATTCATAGACATTCTTCAAATAACATTGTTAACTTGAATAACCCACCTTGTCTATGTTCAAATCTAACTTTCTATAAATGCTTTTCCAACTACCCATAAACTTCATTCCTTTGAAAACAATATGGACAGATGAGATATAAAAACCTTATTAACTCTAAATGATTTTTTAAAGGAGGGTGTCAAAAATAGCTCTTTATGATCATGCTCTTAAAGATGTTAAAGACAATCTGATAATTGAATTTTTAAGCTGCTACTTAGCAATTATAAATTAATTATATGGTTCAGTATTTAAACCAAGGAATAAAATTTACAGTTCTGGAAATCACTAAAGAATAACACTTGAGCCTATTTAAAACAAATATGGAAACTATAAAACAATCAAGAGAATAAGTAACTTATAGAAAACAGTGCTAATTCACAGCTCAAGAGGTCTAAGATGCATAGCTTCATAGAATTATTCATGGAATAATTGTTCTTATCATCAAATGTGTATTAATATTGTATTATACATTTTGATGGAAAACTTTGATTATATTTGTGTAAGAATTATCAGTGGCAATAGCAATAACAGTGATCCTGAGTGTAACTGACATTTTTCTACAGTTACTAAACATCATTCAGGCCTTTGCAGCATAACGAGAACCATTTGGTTCTACAATTCTGGGTAACATTTGGTAAATTGTTAAATATATATCGGGAAAATAGTGATCAGCTAGAAGTGGAAAGCACAAGCACTGGTTAAGGAAGAACACAGGATAATGTCACATTGTTTTAATGGTTCAGTGTCCATTTCACAGCAATATCACTTTCCTGAATTTATGACAACTGGGCATTGCCAAACTGCTGAATCCTACCTACAATGGCATTTTTAAAGTAACTTTAATTTTGTTTAGAATTTAAACATTAATCAGGAAAAACAGAAAGGTAAAAAATATTTTCCACGTTTCTTTTGGCTCGATGAATGTCTATTCTTTAACTTTATTTCCTCACAGAAATTTTCACAAATATGTTCATTTGTTAACTATCCAATCCAAAATAGGTATGCTCTGACCTTCGGCGCCACCTAATGGCATAAAGCAAATTCTCACCAAGTTCAAATTGCTTTGGAAAAACAGCAGTCATTCAAATCCAATACTCACTATTTTTTCTAAGCCTCATTATTGATAGGAGAGACATACACCAAACCTTAATAATCTTACAAGGTAAAATTCTAACTTAAAAAATATAACTCACTGTTATCCTATGTCTTTAGTGATTAAAAACATAGAAGAAAAAAATAAAAAGACAATATAAAGCCTGGGGGGGGGGGGGAGGTATGAAGAGATGTTTGAAAGATAGATCTACGTCTACTGCCAAAGGAAATCATCTTTTTTCCTAGTGAAAAAGGTTCTACAACATTTAACTGAAGCAAATTAGACTACTGACACCAGACATAGCACAAGATCCATTTAATAGCTTTGAGGGACATCTCAAGAGAGCAGTGAAGCACCTTACTGATTAGAAAAATAAAACCCAGGCAGTTTGTACAGAAAATATAAAAACCATAAATGGAAATTACCTGAGTTGTGCTATAAACAACTTCAGACAAACTCACTCCTAACTCCAGGCTATCAAAGGGAACCGGTGTATGTTTATATAGATTATTCAGAATAAATATTGGAATCCAATGAAAGGAGGCTTTCAAGATGTTTTCACTAAAGGCTAATTGATACCCATTTTATTTTTAACCAATCACAAATTTAGCGCCTCTATATAAACATACAGACTTTTTCTAGTAAGGAGGTTATGAAAATAAATTTAAAGGGGTAACGTCTCAAAAGTTAATGTCTAAAAATCTACCAAACACCAAATTTCTCCTGTACCCAATATAAAGAATATCATTGAGGGTAACAAGTAAATTCTGGAAATGTATATAATATTTAGATTACTAAATCAAGATACAGGACTTTACAGATTGATTGTTAATTTAACTGTTAGGCCAATACCTTTTTCTGTTTTGATTTTTAAAAAGTAAAGCTCTCAAATCAGCTATTATATCAGAAGGGACATAAACTGAATAGTGCCATTCTGACACACAGGATCAGAAAATCCTAAAATCACATTCTCCTACATACTGCTACTAGCATACAACTGAGACTGATTCATTACTATGTTATGGTGATAATCTGACATGATCCATTCTCCTTAACTAAAGTTTTAGCTTCTGTTGTTGTCTGAGGTTTTGGTGGCCATTCTGGATCAACCAAGAGCTCCTGCGCCAGATACATGTACTTTGCCTTTGGTATCTTCTTTCTACAGCCCAGGGCCCACGACAAGCAGCACTTCCCCCACCGATCCACTGACTCCTGAGAAAATAAGGAAAAAAGAACACCCTAGTTGATTAAGGGCTTGCTGTTTTTAACCAATTTGTTAAAGCATACAAACACAGAAAAATAAAATCTGAGCACAGCAACCAAATGAAAAAAATTCATGTAAAAAAAGTCAGTTTCAATTTCTTAGTAACAAATTATTTTTAGATTAGATTATGGTTGTCAATGTAATTCACTTCAGTTTTTCTAGTTTTATGTACTTATTTTCTTGTGTACTGATACATTTTTTAAATAATTTCTAGATCTGGATTCTGTGACACAAAATATCTAATGTATTAAGAATAACGTTACAAACTATTCAGAGAGAGAAAACATTTTTAATATTTAATTTGGAAAGCCTCATATTCTATCTCAAACTGTCTTTTGGTACTGTTGCTCCTAGTAACTTAGCCACGTGATCACTTTTGGAAGAAAGCAGTGTAAAAACAACATTATGTTAATAACTCCCTTCAAAATATGAAGCATGAAGTAAATTTTGTTAGGTCAAAATTAGGACTTAAATACCATGTTTAATGTCAATTACATCTTTTAAAACCACATCTTCACAAACATAAAAAACAATACTTTTATTTTATAGTGATGGTACCCCTCGGTGCTCCACAACTGGAAAAGAGGTCCATAGAAGAATATAAAGCAAGTACTATTTCTTTGTATTATTTCATTATGAAAAGCTCTGCTGTCACTGAAATCCTTCTGATCAATCCTGATGCTTTTAATTGACATGATCTTAGATAAATAATCCTTGGAGCACAAGAAAGCAGACTTCCTGGCTAATGTATAGAAATATAAATCCAATACAGGGCTGAAAGTTACCCTCAGAATCTCATTTGAAATTTGAAATAAATGAAATAAAAACCAAATGACTATATTGAGACCCAAAGTAGTTATGTTCACCCCTGAAGTACAGTCAATTTTTAGCTCTAATCTCAATTGAAGTAATCCCACAAAATGGAAGTATAACATAACTGAGATACGCACAATAATGTTAACATCCAAAAGACCTCATGATCAAGAAAGGCAAATTTGCTATAATACGTATTTTGAAACATGTATTTCATGTTATTAAAACTACTACCAAGAACCTACTACTCTTTCTCACTTTTCCATGGCACCACTGAGAGCATGATACACAGTAATCAGTGCTTTCTACTTTAAAGTCATCTTCTAGTTTAGTTTGTCAACAAAACACAGTAAGCTGCACTGCTACTAAGAATTTAAAGGTAAAAATTGTGGCCACAAGCTATATTACATTCCAAGAGAAAAAAGATTTGAAGATTATTCACCTAGTAGCCTCTTTGTTGTCATCACTAAAAAGAGAGTTATTATATTTCCATCACCTTAAACCCACAAGAAAATATTTAGCATTAGGATACAGAAGTCACTATAGAAGGATTCTTCAGGTGATCCAAATAACAGATAACCATGACTTTCTAATGTAGGCATATATAGAACAAACAATGTGAGGGTACTTTAAAAAGTCTGTGGAAAAATGGAATTTAAAGATAATACTAATCTTTCCATGAACTTTTTGAAGACCCCTTGTGTTTAATCTTAGATGATGGTTTACTAGTTGGATATTACTTTTTCCCAAAGTGTTTAAATTCTTCAATCTAATTGTGGAAAAGATCATTTTTCCAAAATCAATCTGAAAGCTGTCACTTTATGTCAAGTAGCATTGTTAAAAGATCACAGAAAAGGCTAACATTGGTTGCTGACTTCAAAAAAAAAAAAAAAAGCAGAACCATAATAGGCCTTGTCCAGATGGTCTGCCAGACTGAAGGGCAATGCATAGCAGGCTGAATTAAGGAAAGCCAAAGCCAAGTGTATTCAAATTTAAGACACACATACACAAGGGTACTTCAAAAAGTTCATGTAAAATTAGAATTAAAAGATAAAGCAAATCTTTCCATGAACTTTTTGAAGACCCCTCATATATGTGTAAACCCATTGTTCCCTACCTGTGGAAAGTGAGGCAAGCAATAAAATTAAAAGTAATTTAACTATAAACAAAATCCCAAGTGAACAGTATTCTTTTTATATTAAGGGTACATTTAAAATAATCTCACATCCCTATTAAAAATGGTGTCATGGGGCCGGCCCGGTGGCGCACTGCTACAGTGCGCCGCTTGGGAGCCCGGCGGCGCTCCCACCGACGGTTCGGATCCCACATACAGACCAGTTCCCGCTCACTGGCTGAGCGAGGTGCGGGTG
>NW_007729127.1:37012-54014 GCF_000696425.1 Galeopterus variegatus
AAAAAAAAAAAAAAAAAAAAAAAATAATAACTTTTTTTTTTTGTTGGAAACTTTTCCGCCCCAAAAAAAAAAAAAAAAAAGAAAAAAAAAAAAAAAATGGTGTCATAATTAAAAAAAAAAAATTAAGTCACAAGAAATACTGGGGATCCCCCTGCCCCACTATAAGTATTTTGTTCCTGTACCCTTACCTCCCTTAAACATCATAGCCAAAAAATACACTACAGGCAAGCATATGTTTGTTAGCTTACAAGCACAAACATACCACACACATCCTCACAAACACAATATAATCCAATGGAAGAGAAAAGAAAAGGTGCTACAGGCATGCTGGGGTGAAAATCAACCAAGAGTGGCAAGGGCAGAGGAGCAAGCACTGTGCAACAGTAAGGCCAGGAGGCGGAGCATCACACGGTAAGCTCCAAGTGAGCACTTGGGTCTCCCCAAAACATCTGGGGCACAAGTTCTTGAAGTGGGAAGACACAGAAGCTATAGCAACTGAAAGGAATGGTTAAGTAACCAAATTAATCCCCTCAGAAGGAAAGAAGCTTAATAATTCAGCAGAGAAACCACAAGGAACTTTCAAAAAAATCTATAGTTAAAATTCCCCTGTTTTTTAGACCACTCCATGCTGTTCATTCTAGAACCCCAATGCTACTTTACTCTGAGCAGTGTCTTTTAGGAAATGTTTTCATGGGTAGCACGTGAAATATAAAGCCACGCTTGAAAGAAAAAAATGTTATAATGGTACTGTGGTTTTCATAAAAGTCTTCTTTCATACCAATCCTGAATATAAGATAAATACCAACAATCAGAATTAGCACTCTATCTAAATAAGCTCAAATAATATTCTAAGTGGCATAAAGACTACAGTTAACACTCGGATTTTTCACCAAACGTAAGTCAAGCACAAATCCTCAGGTAGGATCACATTACATCAGAGTATGATTCTAATTCCACATCATCCACTATTAAATGGCCTCACTTTACCAGACACAACATAGGCATAAATGCTTCTAAAGAGAATATACAGCACAGATCTCCTCAAACAGGGGTAAAGCTTATAGAAAACCACAGATGATGGGCACTTCCACTGAAGATTTTCATTCAGTAGGTCAAGAGTAGAGTTCAAGGCATTTTTGATGAACATCCTGACTTGAAAATCACTGATATATCAAGAATCTTTTTTGTCAGAGGGTATCAGGGAAAAAAACGTTTAGCTTTGGTTATCTGCAGATGGTTTACTTAACCTGTTTTCAATTTGATTCTATAGACATTTACTATGGGAAATTAATTGCTGCTATGTAAAAATCCTACTTCCTGTAACTAAATTAGGTTGGCTACATGAATATTCAGGGGGCCAGGTAGAACATAATGTCTAAAGTGTCTAACAAAATGACATCTAAAGTTTATTAGGTTTTTAAGAATAGATGAAAGTTTTGTGGTATACGAATATTATAGTCCTGGGTCCAGATAAACCTGAATTTGAATTTCAGTTCTAACAGTTTCCTCACCTGTGAAAATAGGGGTAGAGAAACTAAAGACATTCCTACCTCTTAAGGTTATTGTAACAATTAGAAAGAATACAAACAAAATGCCTCACATAATGTCTATCACAGAGTAGGTACTGATAACAGTAGATATTGTGTCCATTTTTTTATTTGATCATTGTATTAGTTAATATCTCTATGGCCCCTAAGTGATGTATTCGAGGCAGTACGACGAAGTAGAAAAAACCACTTTTCTTAAAATCAGAAACTCTGGTTTCAACTCCCAACTCTGCCATTCATGAGATGCATAACCTGGGCAAGCCAACAGAATGCTGTTTCTTTCAGGTATAAACGGAGTTAGAAATACCTTATGATAGGGAAGATCTTGGAGGTATTATGCAGACATGGTTACTAGAGACTTCCAGGTTAGGTTCTTACTTCCCAATTCAACTGTCTAAGGCCTGAAGCCTAGTCTGGGGTAAGAGACTAGGCTTTCAACCCAACTGAATGATCCCTGTATATACGGTAAGAAGGGAAAAGATATTAGTATAGAAGGTTGGGAGCTGCAATTTGAGATGAACTCATGGGTTTCTTGGCAGAAAAAAAAAAAGCACAGGATAGAAAGATGTAGAACAGCGGCAGGTGGGGCATACAGCAACCATGGAAGTCCTAAGAGTAGCAAGTCACTCTGGTCTTGACTTTCCTTTTCTCTTATGGCAGGGTTTTTCAACCTCAGCACTACTGACATCTTGGGCTGTACAATTCTTTGTTGTGAGGGGCTGTCCTTTGTACTATAGGATATTTATGTAGCAGCATCCTTGGCCTCTACCCACTATATGCCGGTAGCAGCCCCCCTCCCTCAATTGTAACAAGCAAAAATGTCTCCAGACACTGCCAAATGTCCCCTGAAAGGGAAATTGCCCCTGACTGGGAGCTACAGCCTATGGTAAAATAACTAACTGATTGGCTCTTGAAAGGTCACAAATATGAACAGTGAAACCACATTATATAAAGAAGTGTCAGAAGATGAATGTAATTCTGTGCTAAGAGGTTATAAGAACTCTCTTTCCTAAAACCATTAATTTAAAAAATGCTCTCTGAATCATGACCATAGAAATGATAGACTAAAATTCTTGTCTACTTACTGATTCTCTGAATCCATCAACACACAGGGCATGTTGGAGCCTACCTACTCTGAACCACTCGCTCCCTTCACTCTTTCCCCTGAACACTTTAGAGAGAGAATTTCACGGGAGAGACACTCTCTTAGAAATAAGGGGCAGACACTTACTTAAAGACTTTTAGAAATTAAGAGACTTTGATAGAATTTTGTGCCATTTAATTTTGGTTAAAAAGTGAGAAGGGATGCCCAATTCAAATATTTTAAAGGGGCCTTAAAATACCCATGTTTGACTAAGTCAGGGTATGACTCCTCTTTGAAACACACATTTCCTGTTTAGATAAACAGTCAGAGATCTCATTGGAGAAGGTGAAACTCAATTCAAATGTTCCCCTAGGCTTGGACCTCACCAATACAAATATTTCACATGAGGACTAATGATATGAGCCAAAGTTAACCTTCTGAAGTAATGCAGTGATGTAACCAAAAGGAGAAAAATATAGACACAGATGAGATTTAGCTGAAGTACTTAAACTCCCCCTAGTACAGCTCTGGTCATACCCACTACTAGTAACAACTGGGCATTACACTGCTTTGAGAAAAAGAAATTGAAGCTGATTTAGACTTATCATTGTAAAACCATCATTTATTCACCATTTAAAAAAAACATTCAAAAGTGGAAATGGCACTCTACAGGACCTCTTATAAATCCTATAGTATTACACCAGAAAATCAATCTGTGTGAATTACCAAAATAAAGCTCAGGAAGTTGCCACTTTGGTAAAAGGTGGCTAAAAGTTGAAATGGGACTTCTAAATTTTCCACATGGCTTTTATATGAATCCTCAGGTCTTTCCCATATTAGAACAATGCTGATAATTTGAAGTCTTTATCTTAACAAGTTATTTTCATTGAATTAGTATCTATATTAATTCTTTATCTATATATCCATGTTTACATTTATAAATACATATAATTTTATCAGCATCCAACACAAACAATTCTTCAGATAGTAAGAATTATAAATAACATTTTAGTGAAAAGATGAACTTATGTTGTAGAAAAAGGAACACTTTTAGAAGACAGTATCTTAGATGTGCTTCTAAATCCATAAAACAGAAAAAAATACATTCCACTGGGCAACTTTACAAGGACAATATCCATACTGCCCACCATATCCCAAGTTATATCGAGTCAACTTTTAGCATAATTTCTAAGTCTAGAACTATTACCACTAAAATATACATGTTTCCCCACAAATTACCTTAATTTTAATTCAAAAGTTTATGCTATGAAACCCTTAACTTAAAAATCACAACTGTACTCCCTCTTCCTCTTCTTATATTGCTCCTGTAGGAGTGAATTATGATAGTAGTTCTGAGAACAGACAAAAGTTTATTAATAAGCAGCAAATGAAAACTTGCTAACTCCTTTTAGAAAAGCTGGCCTAAAGGCAATCCTAATGGGAGTGTAACTATACAATATACAATAAATCAAAGAGTACATAAAAGACCTCTAGAGGTCGCTCAAAAGTAAATACCAGGGAGGAAGTTCCAATAACCAATGCTGAATTTAGGTAAGTCCAAATAGTCATTATTTCATACTTTCAATAAACTTATTATTTTTTTTTTTTTGAGCCAGTCAAATTTAGCAGTGGGGGGTTGCATACAAACTTTAGTGACACGTAATAACTTCGTATAGCATACATTATACGAAGTTATACGAATTCCTATGCCAGTCAAATTTAGCAGTGGGGGGTTGCATACAAACTTTAGTGACACTAATGTTCATAAGTTCTGAAACCCACCACCATCAGACCAGCCCCTTGTTAATATTCATTACATCCTGAAGAAAGTCCCCTCTCATTTCCTTCTTCAAATGAGAGATTTTACCATACATCACAGAACGCAATATGTGCCCACTCTGATTTCATGGCCACTGGTTCATCAGTTCATTGGTCTCTAGGGCACCAAACTTCTCTCCTTTCTACTCACCACTAATTTTTCTCATCTCACCACTAATTTTTCTCATTTTCTCCTATCTGCATGAGTGCAGCTAAGTCAGATCCCTTAATAGGACTACTATCAGTTCATGGAGAAAGTCAGAAGAGAAGGGTAAGTGAATTTGCCTAAAATGAAAGTGAGATTCTGTGGGCTTCCATAATGTTAATTCTCCTCTTCCCCCATTTACCACTGAATCACCCAAGAATCCTAAAACAAGGTGGCCATGTGACCATCTGAAGTGCTTACCTCCACCATGATAGATACAAAGGCATTGACAAGAACGATGATAAGCATAGTTATGCGCCACTGATATGGTACACACACTATCTGTTAAGACAAAAATTTTAAAAGTTAAATTGTTGTATGTAGTTGATACTATAGCATTATATCATAATTTCCAAATTTACTGAATTCCTATCATGCACCAAACATCTTTACACATTATCTACTTAATACTCAACAAAGTCACAAGGAATATATTAAATATCCACTTTTCAGATGATATGAGTCAAAGTTTAAGTAACAATGTTAAAAAAATATTAAGCATAGAGTCAAATTCTATTTTGCTCAGACTCAAAAAGCCCATGCTCTACTAGATCATGAATATCTATTTTAAAATAAAAACCTGTCTTTAAACAAGGAGGTTAAAAAAATGAGGTAGACACCAATCTAATAATGAAGTATTAGTCAAAACTCACATTATAATAAAAACAAATTCATAAAAGAACTATACAGATTAATTTAAGAAATACAACCTAAGTTTTCACTTTAAAATCTAATTAATTCCTAAGGCCTAACAAACAGAAATCCCATTAATGTACTCAACCTTTTCATTAGTAAATACTTATTGAGTACCTAAAATACTATGCTAGATGCTAAGGAGTGGCAGGATCTAATACATTTTAGAAAAAACATTATTGCTCCAGTAAGAAGGATTTGAAGAGAGAGAATGCTATAATGATCTGTACAAGAGATGATAGCAGCTTGAACTAGAGCACTAGCAAAAGAGTGGTGGCAGGTGGGACTGGAGTAAAGACAGAAAGAGATTCAGAATACGAAAAAGAAAAGAACCTAACAGGTGACTAGCTGTGAAAAGAGAAGGAAAAGACAAGGGCAGACACACACACACTTCTGACTTGGATAAATAGTGGTACTGAGACAGAGAAGAAGCAGGGTTGAGGAAGAACATCCTGAGTTTTGTTCTTAAAATGTTGAATTTGAGGGAACTGTTGGGTGGAGCACCCAAGTAATATTCAATATGTCAATGAATGTGCAGGTCTACAGCTCAGTAGTGACAGTTGAACTCAGTAGTGAGGGTATAAAGTTGGGAGTCTCTAATATAAAGATGACAATTATGTGTGAAGCCATGACTATAGGTGAGATCACCTGAATGTGTAGAATAAAAAGAGAGGTAAGAATAGAAAAGTGAAGAACACTAAGATTTGGGGAACATTTAAGGCAGAGGGAGTGAAACCACAATAGAGGAGGAGAATGAGGAGTCATAGTGCTAAGAAAAGAGCAGATTCCAGGGTGAAATATCCCAAGACTGACGGCATGGCTAACTAGTCAAATACTGCTGGGAAGTCAAGCAAGGTTGGAAAAAAAAATTTTAAGAGACAAGTCCACTGAACTCAACCAACAAAATGGCTGTTAATGGTCTTGGTAAGGACAGTTTTGGTGGATGGGCAAGGGTAAATGCCACACTAGTGGATGAGAGTGTGAAAGGTAAGATGAATGTAGCTATTTCAAGATAAAGTTTGGCTGTGAAGCAGAAGGCACATGTGCTGAAAAAGAAAAATAAATGTTTTGTTTTCTTCATTTGCTTAAAGTGCTTATCTAAACGTCACAATGAACCATGTAAGGAAACACTCATACAATGCTGGTAAGACCATAACCTGGCAACCTCTTCAAAGTTCGGTAATGCAGTATTTATGAAAATTAAAATTCTAGTTATCCTTGACCAAGCAATTCCACTTCTGCACATTTAGCCTATAAATATACATTTGTCCTTAATGAAGGGTGCAAAGATTTACAATGCAGCATTGTTTATATTAGCAAAACACTGGAAACAATCTAAATATCTACCAAAAGGGACTAGTTAAACAAATTATGGAGAAGTCCATACAATAGAATACTCATCCCATAAAGCTCGTATAACTTTAATACCCAAACCTGTCGACAGCACAAGAAAGGAAAATTATGCCTGATCTTATTCGCGCAGAGGCCAAACCCAAAACAAAATCATAGCAATCCAAATCCAGAGGGTTTAAAAAAGAGTGCACTATAGCCAAATAGGATTTATTCTAGGAATGCAAAGTTAGTTCAATATTTGAATATCAGTCCACACATATATGGTAAGTATATAATGAAAAGCAAGAGAATCAGGGAAAAAAATTAGAATAGGGGTGTTTGGAGAAAGGTGGATGAGAGTACCTTATTGACTGGTAATATTACTTTTTTTTAAGTTGGATGATGGACTCATGGTGTTATGACTATTTTATCATTATTTTGCTTAACAACTTAAATATGTGTACTTTTTTTTGTATAAAAAACAAGTAATTTCACCATTCATAAAGTTTTTAATGAAAAGAATGAAGAACTAAATGGCCAGCAAAGAAGAGGCAGCATGTGTAGTCTACTCAAGAAGTAGGTTGGTAATGGACAGAAGAGTAATGAGATATAGGAATCAAGGCTTTTTTTTTTTTAAAGACCAACGGACATTTATTGAAATAGTTTTTAGACAAAGGGAAATGGAACCAGAAGCAGTGAATAAACAGGTATAGCCAATAAAAGCTGCTATTTTAATTATGTTCTGTATTCTTTTTAGAGTATCTTTAGGGTAACATAATTGCAGCTTAAAAAATATGAAAGGAAGAGATCCTGGAAAAAAGAAATACAGACAGTTTAGACTCTTTTTCAAGTAATATAAGAGCACAGGAGAGGGATAGATCTTAAGCCCTTGTACCAAACATCCAGCAGTCCATTTGGTTGTTTAAATTTCATGTAATACTAATGTGTTACTTCCTGTTACTACTACTGTCATCCTGGTGACTATCAACCATCAGACAACCAGTAATAAATGATGTGCTTGAGCCTTACCTGAAGAACCTGATCAACAGAGGCGATTGGATGCAACATGATGAATAATATGAAAACATACAAAACAATCATAGATACAACAAAAAAATCTGGAAAAGAAAGTAAAACAAATTAGGAAGTTCCTTCACATAAAAAGACATCCAATAACAGCTGGTATACTGTCAATCCCAAATTTGGTTTTGATTACTTAAGTTGATAAAATACACAGAGCATGTTCCCTGTTATTTCCTAGAGTATGATTCCTGATACATGCATTGTCAGAAGAAAAAAAAAAAATTACTCCTGTTCACAGCTTCTTACATCTGTCTAAACAGTGTTTCTCAAATTTTCATCTGTCTCTCTCCTGGAGCCACCCCCTTGACCCCACCTCTAAAAATGTGCCAAGGTTTCCATGAGAAGGAGAAAATAAATAATTGAATCTATCTTTGTTCAGCATGGAGAGAAAAAGAGGCACTATTCAAAAAGGGCATACTTCGTGACGGGAGAGGTGGATACCTAGCAGATTTATATAACCACACAAAATTTACAAATCAATAAGGATTTAAACCATGAAGGAAAAATCATGTATTTACTTTAGAGAGGTATGAGTCTAGTAGACTATGCTCTCAGCTTCTGCTTTCTCCTGGCATGGTCAGTGATTGCTTAGTAATCCTATTTAAGTACGAATATTCTTCACCAGAAGACAACTATCAAAATGAATTCTGTGTTGGTGGTGATTGCGGGCCAGGGGAGAGTTTTCCTTAAGTTAAAGATTTAGATTCTGTTTTAAAGACTGATTCTTCCACAAAGCTACATGAACCTGAACAAGTCACTCAGAGTCAAATTATTTTATCTATAAAACAAGGAAATGATGAGGATCTTGTAGGGAAGAGTAGATTTTTAAGCACTCAAAATGTAAAGCAATGTATAGTAATAAATGACTAATAAATAGGTAATAGTAATATAGTTATTTATTTGTCAGATAAGAAACATCAGTTCCAAAAGAAAAAGGGAAAAACTTCCAGTAAAAACAGATTTCAATCATATCTGTCCAAAATATAAAGAAATAAAACTTGCCCTACAAACCACGTAGAGTAGAACTAAAAAAGAAGATAATGTATGTGAAAATGCACTGTAATCTCTAACATGAGATAGACATGCTAGTAGCTGTTGCTCTTATAACATACCAAAATCTGTGACCTGGCATGTTGCCAACCAGAACACTGCCATTTCTTCACAACTATAGCAAAAGAGTAACAGCTATTCACTCCAAGGTACTGCAAAAGTCTAAAAGTTGTTCCATATATTAATTAGTATATTCTCAGTCTTTAAAAGCTGGCATTTTATATATAGTAACTGATGTTTTTCCTATAAACTCTAGTTGATCAATCAAAATGCTATATCTTATTGCCATAGGCAGACAAGCCCACATAGACACAAGCCTCCATTCCACTGGTCCCTTCTGCAGTGGCATGCAAAGGTGAAAGAAATGAAAAATTCCAGAGGTAGACAGTTACCGTACCAGTGTCAGAAATGGAGAAAAGACAACTGGTGCTGTGCAGACCACTCAGAAGGAAAGTACAATACCCACGGTTTCAACTGAGGAACCTTTGTTCCTGCTTCCATTTCTAACTCCGTCTGCAATGAGCTACAGAAATAAAAGTTGGAGTCCAAAAGTAACAGAATGTGAAAAACCAGGAATATTTAGTACTGATGGCTTTAATTTTTAACTTAGGGTAGCAACTACCATGAAAGTAAAACAAGACAGTGAACATCTAAGTCATTACGTTCATTCTATCTGTGAAAATCTATTTTACTATGGAAGGACAGTTATATCTCTTCTGTTCTATACTATTTTTAAAGTGGGGGAGGCAGGGTAGAAATCACAATAAACACCAAACTTACAATTCTTGTAGCAAGGTTGCCTGAAGGGTTTTCCTTTTGAAAAGGCAATTGCCACTATGAGGTACTGAAAACTGGAGATAAAAAAAACTGTGGTATTTTCAAAATTTTGTATATTATGTGTATCGAGTTCGGTTTCATTGTATAAGTGTGAAGAATTCCAATATGGGCTTCTTGTTGTATTACAAACACTAGAAGACATGCAAAACATTTTTGCATTAGTAAAAACAACAGCCATTTCCCAAAAGAAACCAACTTTACCATAACTGCCCTGAATTACTATTATAACAAATAGAAATAAGGTGCCATTTACAGCAAAAGATCCAACGATATCAGTATAAGATATATAGAACAGGTAGAAGAGTACAAGAGTTTTTTCTTTAGCAGACACTTCAATCAGTTAAAAAAAACAGAATCAAATAAGAAGTATTTAATAAGCCCACCAGCACTTTTTTAATTTTGGGAATAATATTAGCATAGTGAAGGCAAACAAACCATGGGTTTGACCTTGGCTCTACTTAGCAATGGCTGAAGAAATATTATTTAATCTCTCTGAGCCTATTTCCTCACCTATAAATGTGGGTCCCACCTGCTCCATCATGGGGTTACTGTGGGGATAGAGTGAGATGACTTGTGTAAATGCCTGGCAAAGCATTTGGCACTGAGATGGTCCTCACTACTCTTTAGCTATGGCTCTCCCTCATTTCTACTTCCAGGTGGACAGCATTGTCAGGTGCACACAGAACTATGAATGAGAAGTCCCCAACGTCCATTACCAAAACATTAACTACTATAAACACAGGTACAAAAAGTTTAGGGAAAGATTCATATTATCTCTCAATTCTATTTTTCCACAAGCTTTTTGAAGTACTCTCGTAAGTGGTAATGAAATGGTAATCTGCTACAAATAAACTCTGGAAAGTTTCTATCTTTTCCTTTTCATGTGCAGCATTTGTATGCACATGAAAGAAAACAGTAATGTTAAATGTCTTAAAATTTTCTAAAATCTTTAAAGACATTCTCCCTTAATCAAGAAAATTAAAAATAAATGTTTACAGCTAAAACTTTAATTCTATATAATTACCTTAATAACTTCCATGTTTAATTAATTAAAATAATTTTATCATAATTTGTGAACTGTGAAGCACTCTACAAATAAATAGCAGAAGGACTTAATACCTTTTTTTTTTCAATGTTTTAAAATGCCATTTCCTATACTAGGGTTAGAAAAGTTAGAAGCACAAACATTGGGTTTAGAAAGACTCTAGAGATTAATTCCAACTTTCTCATTGTACAGATAAGAAAAGGAAGGCTCAGTAGCAAATTAAGAAACTGGTCTAAGGTCCCATCTTGATAGTGATGAGTATTAGGACCTTGCTTGACCATATTCTTACAGACAAAAGGAGTTACCATGATATAAAGGCAAATACAGGCTAAATTACTTAAGTGTTTTATTCGTGCTGCATGCAAACTTTTATACAAATTTTTAGACTCATTTTTATATCATATATGTTGCACACATTTTCCATGGATTGACCCACTTACTCTGAATGTGGATGCCACTCCTCATACCAAGGTTGTTGCTTGACCCAAAAAAACCCTAAAGATTGAAATCCAATGCAGATGATAATCTGAGATAAAACGGAGAAGAGAAGAGCCCCAGATATAAGACCTGAAGGTGGTCTTTGTGCCACAAGTTCCTTCCAGGCAGGATTTAAACTCACTACATTGAAAAGAAAGTGTAGAAAGGTTGGTATGTATATTAATCTGTCACTACAAAAGACATATCAGACTCAGGAACTTTAAAAATGTTTTTGTCTAACAATGCTTTAATATAAAAAAACTACAAAAACCAAGCCACGTGTCATAAGTATTTAAGTAATCTGTAAAAGTAAACAATTTAGGTTTTTTCAAAAATGCCTCAGGAGTAACTTATTTTACTGAAATTCAAAGCAAACATTAGTACAAATAAAATACTAAATGTAAGCACAGGCGATAAAATTAATCATCACTCATATCTTTAAAGAGATTCCATTTTTTTTGAATCCTTAACTGCATAGTTTAAAAAAATATGAATTTCTTAAAGAGGACATTGACGAAGGTTTGAAGCAATATAAACATACTAAATGTAAGCACAGACGATAAAATTAATCATCACTCATATCTTTAAAGAGATTCCATTTTTTTTGAATCCTTAACTGCTAAATGTAAGCACAGGCGATAAAATTAATCATCACTCATATCTTTAAAGAGATTCCATTTTTTTTGAATCCTTAACTGCATAGTTTAAAAAAATATGAATTTCTTAAAGAGGACATTGACGAAGGTTTGAAGCAATATAAACATAGCAGTAACATGAAAAGAGGCTTTAATCTCTCATTAAGGTGGTGTCCACCAAGTATTCCATTGTAAAGTTTCTATTTTTCCCTTTGTAATTAATAATTTGTGAAAAGATACTTTGAGACTGTGTAAAAATCCTGCTCCTCTTCAAACTTTCATTCGCTAGTGTTAACATCTACTAAACATTGTCCAACTCAGTGCTTTTCAACCTTGCACCCTGGGGAACATTTGGCAACATCTGGAGATAATTGCAGTTGTTACAACTTGGACAGCGTTACTGGCATCTAGTGGGAAGGGGGCCAGGGCCAGAGGTGCTGCTAGGCATCCTACAATGCACAGAACAGCTCCCCACAACAAAGAATTATGTGCCTAAAATGTTAATAAGACCAGGGTCTCACCAATATTCCTTCTATATTAGTTAGCATTTTGCTGTAAAAAAAAAAAAAAAGCTTTTGTTTATTTTCAGTATGGATAAACTTGTAAATACTTGATTCAGTGGGTCATATTTCATTACCATCATTATTTATTTTGATGTTAATATTACCAATACTGAAACAAACCAACATCTTGTGCCTCTTTATATGATGCACCTAGAAGAACACAGCATCACTTTTGTGATCTTCCTGCCTGACAAAAATTCATAGCCTGAGTCTAATGAGAATAAATCAGACAAACCCATATTCACTGGCCTTTATTGTTTCATAAATGTCAATATCAGGGTGCTCCAAAAAAGACCGAGGGACTGCTTTGAATTACAGAAGACTAAAAAGAGACATGATAACTAAATGAAATCTGTGGGCCTCAATTATATCTTGGTTCTAATCTAGGGTAGGTATAAAGGACATTATGAGGATAATGACAAATCTGAATATGGGCTTTGGATTAGATAATATTATATCGATGTTAAATTTCCTGATCTTTTAAACTGTTTAGTTACATAGGAGAATGGCTTTGCTTTTAGGAAATAAACATTAAAATTTTCAGAGGCAAAGGGACATGATGACTCAAAACTTATTCTCAAATATTTCAGGAAAAAAAAATGGAGAGAGAATAAAACAACAAACAAGGCAATAAAAGAAGACATTTATGGGGAATCTGGAGAGGTATGAGCTATGTTACAACTGCTGATGTAAAATTATCAGTTTAATGAGGCACAGAATTTCATATGCTTTGAAATCAATAACAAAGCAAAATACTCACTTGTAAATACCACTACCAAAATGATTGCCAGATCAATGAAGAGAAACTGGAAGTCTCCTAGGTTACTTAAGATCTACAGAAGGAATTTTCAAAACATAATTAGTTTTGAAGAAGGATTTTTATAGCATTGTCCCCAGGTTTTAGTTTAGTTTTTTCCCAATAGTGACAAGTTCAAAATGTCACTTGGACCTGCTTAAAAAATGAAATACATTTGCCTTTGAAATTAATCAAACATAACATTATTTATAAACATTCAATTTAATACATTAGTATAAATGGCACCTCCTTAAAATTCATTGACTAAAACCTTTAAAAAGTTTTTTGGCAAAAAGAAAAATTTTTACTCAAAATATTCAACATTCAACATATTAAGTTAGTATACTGAAGCTTCCTTAATATCTTACGCCATCCCTTCCGATACTTTCTACAAATGGTACAAAAGGGATAATTTCAAAAAGATTCCTTGGGATGTCACCAATGTTCATTTAGAGAAAAATCTACAGTGAGATTTCAACTATAAAATCTGATAGGGGCCAGCCCGGTGGCGCACTGCTATAGTGCGCCGCTTGGGAAGCACGGTGGCGCTCCCGCCGAGGGTTCGGATCCCACATACAGACCGGCCGCTCACTGGCTGAGCGAGGGGCGGGAGCAACACCGAGGGTTGCGATCCCGTGGCCGGTCCCGGTCCGGTACGGGCGCGACACTGAGGGTTGCGATCCGTTGCCGGGCACAAAAAAAGGCAAAAAAAAAAAATCTGATAGAGTACCTATGGATACCACTGTTTATGCTTTTTTCTCCAAATGCATAATGTCCTATAAACTATTGCTGAAACATGCTTTCTCATTCTGGCCTTTTCCTGGAAACGTATAGCAAAGTTAACTACAATTATGAAATATGCCACAGCTAGACATTTTGAAGAATTCTAAGAAAGGTGTCCAATCTGCACTGAAGGCGAAAAAGAATACAATTACCTTTTACTCATAAGGCTTAAGCCACAGTTGTTGGCCTTAAGGAAAATGCTCTTCTAGATTCATGAGATTTTCAATCTGTTACTCCAACTAAGGTAAACTGAAGGTAAATGTAAAGATACTACTTACATAAATTCCATTATTAATGGATGCATTCAAAAATCAAACATATATGCTCAATATCTTAAGTGTCTTAACATTAAGTGCCATCACTGTGTACAATGTTATTACTTACAGAATACAGGAGAGTAACACTGAAGTACTGGATAATGCTATACAATGCCATAAATTTAAACACACAGAAGGAAGTTATTAAAGCAGCACGGCCTTCCCTGTGAAAAGAAATGTTGGCATATGAATAAAAACATTTTAAACTCCTCCTCCAAACCACAATTATATCTTGACAGATGAACATCAACATGTGTCAGCTACAACGATGTATTTGTTTACCAAAAGAACTAAGCCAAAGCAGAATTGGAAGAAATGAATAGCAATCAATCTGTTACTAACAAGGTACAGGTCAAATGCACTAATATACCATTAAAACAAACTCATATTACTTCCTATGATAATTTTCCCATCTACATCACCAGAAAAAGATACAAAGAGACAGAGAAAATTTTCAATTTATACTACCTGATAAGGTTTGGCACACAGGAAATACTAGGAGTTTTAGAGGTAAAGGGAGATGCCACTGAAGCCTCGAGCTCTGATAAGGAAATGCCTCCGTGTGCCCTCTTCAAAGCCTAATGGTTTCAAGAAAACTAATTAGGTTTTGTGGATGTGATTTAGGTTAGAGTAAGAACTACAAAAGTAAATCACAAAAACTATACTTACACCACAATCATTTGCACCATCACCGCACATCCCAACAAAGTAACTAAGAAACAACAAATTTTAGGATTTTAATTAATTTCTTAATATACACAACATTTCACTCATTAAGATTTCTCCAATACAGTATTATGAAGAGCTAACAGACCAAGATCTCCCCAGTGGAACTAATGAATCTTTTCATTACAATGACCACAGTCATGTTGCTTGACAAACAGCACCAGCTTCCAAATAAAATGACCTGGGTTATTGTTCTATTCCTGTCACAATATGGGCAAATCATTTTGGCATCTCAATTTCTTCATCTTCAGAGTAAAGGGCTTATGACTGTACAGTTTTTACTACACTTAAGGTTATCAGTAAAGATTTATCCCTTAAAAACTGGAAACATAACTGCTTACTAAAACTCTAAAGTCACTTCTATCACGATAGAGCGCCTGAGTGAATGTACTCTACCACACAGTGAACGTACTCTACCATATTACCTGGAGAAAGAATTACAGATATTGTATTTCAGCTAAATAACAAGCACATGAGCCTCTTTTTTAAAATTATTTTTTTTTATTGTGGTAAAACATGTATAAGAATTTCCATTTTAAGCATTTTTAAACATACAATTGTGGGAATTAATTACATTCACAATGCTATGTAACCACTACCTCTATCTATTTCCAAAACTTTTTCATCATCCTAAACATAAACTCTAGACCCATAAAGTAATGGTTTATTATTCCTCTCCCTGACCCATTTCTGGTAATCCCTAATCTACTTCTGTCTCTGAAATTTTTTTTCTTTTTAATTTATTTTTTCTTAATTGTCTCATGATAACTGTATATATTTATGGCGTATAATACAATATTTGGGTACATTTACACTGTGTGCAATGATCATATCAGGGTGTTTAGCATACCTATCACTTCCAACGTTTGTTACCTCTTTGTGTTGGGAACATTCAACAACTTCTTGACTAGCTACTTGAAGTTATACAGTAATTTGCGGTTGGCTGTAGTTCCCCATATTGCTATAGAAAACTAGATCTTACTCCTCTTATCTCTACAATTTTGTATCCATTGCCTATCATCTCCCCATCCTCCACCCTTCTCTCTCTAGAAACTATTCTTTTCCCTTCTTCTATGAGATCAACTTTTTTAGCTTCCACATGAGTGAGAACATGTGGTGTTTCTCTTTCTGTGCCTGGCTTATCTCATTTAACATAATTTTCTCCAAGTTCATCCATGTTTCTGCAAATAGAAGAATTTCATTCCTTTTTATGGATATTGTACTTCAGCTAAATAAACGAGCATATGAGACTCTTCTACAGAGTCATTTAAAATTCTCACATATCCTATAGGTTACAATATATATGAAATATTAGTTACTTTTCAGGGATTGAAAAATGAAACTATAATTTATCAAAAACAAACAAACAAAAAATCCACCAATACTTACTCTACGTTTTGCAATGCTTCTACCAATTGTGTCTTCTGATCAGGTGCCATACGAGCAAACACAGTCCCATGCAACATTAACTGAAAAAAATATGAATTTCTTAAAAATATTGTTCCCAATGTTTTCAGGTCAATACATACATAAACCCAAATCACTTACCTTAGGAACAAGGTCTTGAAAATGCTCCAGTATCACTGAAAATGATTTTCCATTCATTGCAAAATGGTAACGAGTCACCTGAAGATCCTCTAAGCTATCATGGACCAATTTAATGGGAATAGCCTGTGTATGAGACATTCAGAACAATATTTAGTCAATCAAAGCAAGTAACACAATCCTATTTAAAATATATTTGTTCCAAAACTGCTTTCTTTGATGCTTTACATAAGATACTGACAGTTTAACTTTTATTTAAAATTTTTTCAAGGGCCGGCCCGGTGGCGCACTGCTACAGTGCGCCGCTTGGGAGCGTGGTGGCGCTCCTGCCGAGGGTTCGGATCCCACATACAGACCGGTTCCCGCTCACTGGCTGAGCGAGGTGTGGGAGCAACACCGAGGGTTGCGATCCGTTGCCGGACACGAAAAAAGACAAAAAGGAAAAAAAAAAAATTTTTTTTTTTTC
>NW_007729127.1:54034-63082 GCF_000696425.1 Galeopterus variegatus
TCCGGTACGGGCGCGACACTGAGGGTTGCGATCCGTTGCCGGACACGAAAAAAGACAAAAAGGAAAAAAAAAAAATTTTTTTTTTTTCAAAAAAAAGCAAATTTAAGGTTAACATTTATTAAAACAAACAAAACAAGAAACTTATGGAAAATTAAATAACTTTGATTTAAAACAATCCATGAAATACAGACCACCTGCATCATTTATCAGTAATTACTTTAAAAATAAGATAAATATTTTGGTAATAACACAAGGCAAACTACAATAAGTGCTATAAGTAATATATGATTAAAGTGAAATAACAAAAAGCAGAGTTTAAATTTTTATAATGTGCCCTTTACTATTTTACTACACTTTCTATAAACAGAATTTGCTAGACTCAAAGATTACTGCAAAGTTATCTTAAACCTTGGGAAAATATTCAGAGTTGAAATAGGACAACATAGGATGGAACCACTACATAACATGCTTTTATAACTAAGTGATCATTCCTTAACATTATATAACTTGAACTGTAAGAGTCACGTTCAGTTTTTTTCTGTGTTCTTTTATAAAGTCTAACCTGTAACCATGACAGTGCGAATGTTGGCTTTATGCAAATCTTCAAGTACTGCAGGGGTTTCTTGCTTTAATTTGTTCTGCATTATAATTAATCCCATAAAATCCATGTTGTTTTCAATGGCATCTCTGCAGAAAAAGAAGTTTTAACACATAATGGTTTAGTCAAGAGATCAAATATTGTTCACTTTATGTTGATAAAGCAATTTAAAATATCTATTAATCACAAGTTAAAACATTTTATATGCTGAATAAACCATGTGTGCATTTATGAGTTCAATACTACAAAAAGTTTAAATCTGGAAACCCCAAGAAATGTATTTTTGAAATTAAATTTTACCCTTTGTCCCCCACATCATGGGCAGGAGGAGGGACAATCAACCTTGTATCTCATGAATATTTGAAATAAATAAATAAATTTTACCCTTTGAAACATAAAATGTAAAGAATCATTTGGAAATGAATACCTTCATAAAACACTAAACAATTCTACTTCTAAAGAATATTCACCTTGTACTCTAAAACTGCATAAGCATATATCTATTCTTTACTGTCCCCCATAAAATATACCCTAACTTAAATGTTAAAAGAAAAAGAAAATACTGTACTATATGCACATTTGATATGATTATAGTAGATTCATTACCAAGTCTTTAATGAATTCTATAAAACAATTCTTGATCCTGGAAATGTGACACAAGAACCATTAGCAGCCTAACAATGAGATCTACTCAGGACCCAGTGATAGGTCTTTCAGAATATTAACAACTAATATAGTTACCAACAGGCTATTCTTCAAATAGCTGAATATCTACTATGCACCATGCACTATGCTAGTCTCTGGGAGGTCAAAGATGAAAAGGCATGATCTCTACTCTCAAGATGCTTTTGTGGGGAAACAGACATGCAGCCAGAGAGATAAATGTGAAAATAACATGTGCCTCAGCACTACAATGGAGATGAAGTCTGTTCACGGATAGCTGCATTCGTAAGAATTCTCAAGCTACTAAATTTATATCACAGAAATATTTTTCTTCAATGGGAAAAGAGGGCTTCAGGGTAGAAACTAGAATTTCAGACTTGCAATAACCAAGTGATTTTTCTACATAAAAATTCAATAATAAAGGTGCTTGAAGTACACACCTATGAAACCTAAACATCTTTGAAATATATATCTATAACAATGGGTGATAAAGATATTAAAGAATTGTTAGGAAACTTAAAATATAAACAAGACTGCTGGTAGTAACGGAAGAAAAACATCTTGAAATCTGAAATTGCATTTCAAAGCACAAAGCTATACCAATATGAAACTACTGGGTCAAAAGCACTGAGCCATTTTCCTACGAGGCACTAGTTTCTGGCTTCAGCTGGTTTCTTAACTCTCATGGAAATCTTGCCCTCTAATTAATGAATAGCATAACATTCAAGATATAAAGGTTTAAGCTATAAGAGAAATGCTAAAACTTGCCTATACAAGGTAGAATGGAACAAACGTAGAGAAGGTCTCGGGTGAAGGATGAGGAGGAAGGAGAGTAGAGAGAAGGAGAGAGGAAAGTTGGTAGGGAGGGATAGAGTATTCTAGGCAGAAGGAACAGCCTATCCAAGGGAAGGATGTCTGAATATGACAGGCTCAAGAATCATAGACAATTTAGCAGTCTTTAAGGAGGAAAATGGCAAAAGGTGAACTATAAAGACAGAAGAAAATTAGTGCCCTTTCTAGGAATTGGGATGTATATTACACATTTGTGGTTCCCAACCATGCATATGTATCAGATCTCTCAGGTAGAGGTTTTTGAGTTTTGAGGGTTTTTTCTTTAATACTCATAATTAGACTACCTCCCCTAAGCTGGCGGAATTAGTAGGACAGCCAACGGATATTTCTTTTTGCTTACAAAATGCTAGGTACATCATGAAATATTCCTAAACAAAAACGCTATCCGCAAAGGGTAGGTCCATATCAGGTACAGCAAAAGTAACCATCCTTGAATGTGAAACCCATATTTATACATGGAAGGAAACATGACATTGGTAGTGCCATTTAACTTGCAGGGGTGGGTTGGGGAGGAGTAGATAGTTTTGGTTACTGTGACTCATGATACTCTGACCAAATTTGTACCTGGATCCAACCACTGGGCAAAAGCAAAAAGATCACTTGGGAAAAATAAAACTTCTATAGAATTATGTTTACTTTTCCTAGAACATGCCTGACTCATAAGAAGCAATCGATAAATATATAACAAACTGAAAACAGTTCCAGGGCCAGCCCCGTGGCTCACTCGGGAGAGTGCAGCACTGGTGGTGCCAAGGCCGCAGGTTCGGATCCTATATAGTGATGGCCGGTGCACTCCCTGGCTGAGCGTGGTGCAGACCATACCATGCCAAGGGTTGTGATCCCCTTACCAGTCAAAGAAAATAGTTCCAAAGAGTTGTGAGGAAAAACATGTAATATTATAATAACACAAGCAAACACAGGCAAATAGTCAATACAGAATGAAAGGAAATTAATGGGGGAAAAAATGTACTTTTTTTACTCCAATCACTTAAAACAATATTGCATTATATATATTTGCATACATTCAATAAATATTTAATAAATACCCAACTATGTGCAAATTTTTGTGCATGACTTATATAAACATAAATGATGTGTTACTGGAAAAACTATAGGAAAACCATTCAAACTTACCTGCTAATATTCTGTACTTTATGCCATGTCAGTTTTGACTCCAATTTTCTGTGTGCAAGAGCAATCACTCGGAAGCCCTGTTTAGTGTAATCTTCTAAAACTTTTTCAAAATCAACAGGAACTTTTTAAAAGAAAAAGTAAATTTCATTGTTAGACTTGCTAACACAAGCTTATTCAAATATCAGAATTTTATCCGAAGCCTAGTTATTTCCTTACCTGTTTCAGGTTTACAAAGACTGGCAATGACCTCAGGTGCTCCTTTCATGTAGGCATCCATTTTCTTATCCCCTAGCACTCTTGCAACCACACTCATACGTTGCAAAGCAGAAGAAAACGGGAACTGGCGAACAATTCCTATTTCATAAATAGCCTATATAATTTCAAAAGATGCACAAAGCATTTATTATTCTTTAAGAATAAAAACAAATGTACTTAGGTAACAAGTAAACTTTCTTCACTTACTGTAAGTTCAAACAGCTCCTAAAAACAAAACAAAAAAAGAATAAAGAAATAGTACACATTAAGTTCATTAACATACTAAAGTTAGAAAAAATTTTCTAAGCACCCACAAAACATTATTTGGAAAATAACACGAAGCTTTGATTATTTCAAAGTCAAATTCAAAATTCCTTCTCTATTAAATCCCATTTTAAAAAGTATGTTTTTGAACATTTTCAAATAGTCTGGTTTCCTGAAAATATTAGCAAATTAAGCACTAAAATAAACTAACAGGAACATATTAAATAATTAACCTAGAAATAAATCCTTCCATATATTTTTATTACATTCTAGGAAGACAGATATGATCTAAAAGGATTAATCACCATGTACATAAAACACAAGGCACTAAGCTGATCAGTAAATAGGGGGAAAAAAGTAATGGTACTGGGAATTAAATTTCAACACTTTACAAAGAATGCCAGCAACACCTCAATGGTGTAGTTTCTGATAAACACAGTTAAAATATTCACATCTGCATAAGAGTTAAAGGACATGTAAGACTTCCTCTTCTAGCAACATTTCAAAATAAGAATTAAATATAAGTAAGCATCAACAGAATTATCTAACTTTAAATGATTTCACACCATTTCTTGGTTTCCTGCAGGTGTAGATTCAGGAAGCAGTTGTTTGGGAGGACGAACCACAGTGGGCATAATTCGATTATGAAGTGCTGTTTCTTCTTCGGTTGCTTCTTCCAGAATCTGAAAGGAAAACATCAACACACTTGCCTCATAGAATTCAATTCACTGGTTCCATTTTTAAACAGAACATTAGGGCCATTTTTGGTGAATTAAAAAAATTACTGTTCAAGGAACAAATGAGCATTACTAGATCACTAATATAAGTAAAACAAAATATAAACAAAGCTAGTTAGATACCTAGCAATCCATGGGATAGGGGAGACAGAGGTTAGAAGCCACAAAAAGAGACAAACTTCTCTCACTTCACTCCTTCAACCTGTTGGGTTTAGAGACTCTCTCCTAAAAGAAAAGGTTCTTACAGTTCCAAAATTTTCAGTCTATCATCCAGGGATTCCTTTCTGATAATAGGAAAGGGTTCAAAAGTATACAGAGTTCAGATATGGTTAGTAGAATCACTGGGTGGAAAACAGGCTGAAGTACAAAGATGTGAGTTTAGAGTTTCAGCCTGAACACTACTAGTTAAACTACTACTACATTAACCCCTTGAAATTTATTTTAAAACTTTTTTTTTGGGGGGGGGGGGAATTCAAACAAAAAAATTGTATTAAACACATACAAGAGAAACAAACTATTTTGACTCTATAACTGGAAGGATCTATCCATGAGAAAATGATGGGGAGGGAAACATAAGCAATTAACCAATTTTGTACAATTCTAAGACATTTTTTTTTCACATTTTAACAACTCTGAAATTGGGATGCATCTTACATTATATGATGTGAATCATATAAAGTAGCAGTTATGCCTGGTTTGTGAAACCATTCCATTGATACTTAAGATCTGGTTATTGTCAAGCTCCAAAGCATCTGGTAAACATCAAAATACTTTAGGGCCAACAAAATATCCTATTATACAAACTTACTTAGGCAGCCAGTTTTTTAAAAGATCCATAAACATTCAAAGCTAAATCTACTGAAAATCTATTCAGTTGGAGAAAAGCTTTAGAGGACATCAAAGATAAATCAGCCCTATTTCTCTCTATAAATGAAGCGAGGCCTCCTTCTGTGAATTAAATTTCAAGAGTCAGGTTTTTGGAAGATGGCAGTTAGAACACTTGTCATTCACTTCCCTCCCTTTCAAAATGTTAACAAAAGAAAGAAAGAAAGAGACAGAGAGACACAGAAAAAAAGTAAAAGTAACAGAAAGCAAAGCAGGAGAGGGGATATCAAATACAGAGGGCAAACTAAAACATACTGATTGATGTAACTGAAACATACTGATTGATATAACCGTGAAAGGAAACAGTAGCCCAGAATAAACACACGAGGATATCAGGAGAGGTAGGAACATTTCTTATCGGCCAGAATACCTGGGCTAAACAAAACAAAATAAAAAATCAGGGACTCTACAGAGATATCAACTACCCGTCTGAGAGGAGTAAGGGCTGTTCCTATGAGGGATATGAGGGTTAGCATTCCAGAGTAAAAAGCCCTGCCTGTGAAAGCATGGTGAGAGGAGGTGAGGAAAGTAACTGAAAGACTAACTCTGCAAATGTTCCTCTGAAACTGAAGAATGCCTATTGATGAGCCCCCACCCTGGACACACAAGAAGTCCCCCCAGTCAGCCATCCCAACTGGGGAGACGCTTCTCAGGAAAACAGACTAACACACATATGGGCAAGGATAAAAACCTCACTGCAAGTAACTAGAATTATCAAATCAGACCCTCATTCTTGAATAGAAAAGTATCATCCACGTGTACAACGAAAACCAAAAGCATGAAAGAGAGAGAACAAGCATAGGAAGGAAAAAAAAAAAACAAACCAGGCTGACCAGTTACCTCACTTGGGAGAGTATGTGCTGATAACACCAAGGCCAAGGCTTTGGATCCCTATAACTGACCTCAGAGAAAATAAATAATTCAGAAGCCAGAAGGGAACTTTAAAAACTATTATTACATCTATGAAAGAAGAACTGAATGCTGTAAAATGGTAATACCCAGAAAACAGAAGCAAGCACTTAGAAATTAAAATTACCAATGGCATAAATAGAAGGAAGCTGTAAACAAACCAAAACGTGTGTATGTGTGTGTGTGCGTGTGTGTATACACACAGGAAGTAGAAGATAGGTACAAAAGAACATTGAAGACACTCAATTACTTTATAATTTTTTGCCTGTGGCCAATAAATTGTGTCACTTACGATCATCCTACTGACTTCTGGCCTATGACCCCAAGTTGTTGATACCTAGTTTATCTTTATAAACATAAAGCAGGGACCTGAGCTGGTCAGCCTATATTAAAGGTGTTTAAATGAGTTAATTTAACTAAAACAGACATGTTTTATACAATATAAATATTTCTCCTGTAATGTATCTTTAAAAGTTACAATTTAGTTCCTTTTATGGTACAAGATAGACTGTCATCAGAACAATTAGCAGAAAAAACAACAACAATTAGCAGAAATAATCCTTCCATGACATAATTTCTTTTTTTTTTATTTTTCCTTTTTGTCTTTTTTACTGACCGGTAACGGAATCGCAACCCTCGGTGTCACGCCCGTACCGGGGACCGGCAACGGGATTGCAACCCTTGGTGTTGCGCCCGCACCGCACTCAGCCAGTGAGCGGGAACCGGTCTCCACATGGGATCCGAACCCTCGGCGGGAGCGCCATCGCGCTCCCAAGCGGCGCACTCTCCAGTGCGCCACCGGGCTGGCCCCATAATTTCATTTTTACTATATTTTCCTAAAGTTTTCTTATACTTTAAAATATTAAACTTACCCATCCAATGGCTTCAAACATTTTCAAATCAAGTGGATCACCAGAAAGCACTCCTTCAATTTTTGTAAGTGAATGACAAGTAGCCATACAAGCAACAAACTGAGATTTTACCAACACCTCCTTGCAAACGTTTTCTTCTGGCAAAAGAAATCTAAACAGAAAATACACTTAATTAGATTCATAAATCCTAAGACTCAAGACAATATTCTAACAGGCCTTTTCAGGTTTTGTGATTAAAAGTCTTTTAAATCCAAAGCTGAGCTCGTAAGAAAAGGAAATTTTCAAGCACCAGAAATAGAAAGGAAAAACAGAGGGGTGTGAATATGAGATATTGCTGTGGCTGCTAGTGGAGAATAAGGAAGGGAGGAGGTTAATTACCTCAGTACCCTAAGGACTTGGGTTTTAATACCCACACTGAAACAACAAACAAAATCCTGGCCCCAGGGAAGGGGCAAAAAAAAATATCCTGGCCCCATACAAAGTGGGGGGTTGGCACTGAGAGAATCCCTCTCACTTAAGAAAGCCAGTGATCTTGAAGAGCTATACATACTTGGGAAAGGGTTGACTAGAAAAAAATTTACCCACAGCCCCAAAGGCATACCTAGGAATAAGCTTGTCTCTTTTCCCCCACCCAAAGTTCAAAAAAACAGCTAATATCTATGTATTATTTATTATGCACCAGGCACTAAGAATTTTACATACACTGACTCATTTCATCCTCACACCATAGGGAAGTGTTTTATTATCCCCATTATTGATAAGAAAACTGAAGCAGAGTGGTTAGGTAACTCATCCAAGGTTATAAAGCCCATAAGTAGCAGAGCAAGGATTGAAACACAGGAGGTCTGGTTTTAAGGCCAACCTCTGAACTACCACATTATAAAGGATGGGTTATGGGCTTGAATATATGCTATTGCATGGCCCAGAAATCCCCAAATTACAAGTGTAACATTACAACTTACACGGCACCACTGGTACCACTAGGGCTCTTGGCCAAATAAAATCAAAACTTCTCTAGATGGGAGCTCCCACAATGCAGCCACTAAGAAGTTTCACAGAAAAGTCCTGCTGAGGATGAGTCCATAACTTAAAGACACACTAGGAAACAACTCACCAGGACAGTCAACAGACATAACAAATACGTAATTAGAATCCCATAAATTTGAGATAACAGAATAGCAATCCTGAAGAATGAAAAAAGAAAAAAGGCATTTTTATATTAGACTTAGAAAGAACAAAACACAAGAGGGAAGAAGGGGCAGATTTGGAAAGAGCCAAGTGAATTTTCTTATTCAACATACGGTTAGGAATCCCAGATGAAGAGAAAATAAAGCACAGGGGAAAGGACATAATGGAAGAGAAAGAGGCTGAAAAATTTCCAGAATTTATGAAAAACATGAATCCTTGGAATCAAGAAGCAAAATGAGTCCTATACAAACAAATAAAAATACCATGGCAAAACTGCAGATATTAAGGATAAAAAAATATTTTTAAAGCAACCAGAAAGAAAAGAAATTACTAAAGAGACTAAGACTTCCCAGTAGCAATAACAAAAGGTGTCAAGAGAAAATGGAATGACACCTTAAAAACGCTAAGAGAACACAACTAGAAATCTGTAATTACACCATCACTCAAGAGTGACAGTGAAACAAAACTAATGATGTAGTCCAGAGGAATAGGATACAATGGTTAAGATATTTGTAAACTAAGACAAATCTAAGCATTCAGACTTTATAAAACCAAAATTATAATCATAAACTATTACATAACAAATATATATAAGAAAAGAGGAAAATAGTGTTATAACACCCAAGGTCAAGGGTTTGGATCTTCGTACAGGCCAGCTGTCATAAAAAAAAAAAAAAAAAAAAGGGGGGGG
>NW_007729127.1:63286-74060 GCF_000696425.1 Galeopterus variegatus
TATAAAAAAAAAAAAAAAAAAAAAAGGTGGGGAGCGGGGCAGCAGGGGGGAATAAACAAAGTATTCTACAGTCCATAGGTTTCTGGGGTTTAGAAGACAATACAGATACCCATGAACTTTAGAGTCTAAATATTAATAATTTAAGGATAAGCAGCAAAAGATTATGTATAAATTCTCAGGAAATGAGAGAGAAAGAAATACAAGAGAATGAGAAAATGAGCACATAAATTGAGGTGAAAATATGTGAACACAATGGCAGAGAAAGACTGAAAACTAAACAGGTGGAAAAAGATACACTATGCAAACATTAGGCAAAAGAGAGTTGGTATGTCGCTATAAAAATATTAGACAAAATAAAATTTAAGGCAACATGCATTACTAGGAATGAATAAGGTCTCAATGTGACATAATATTTAGCAAGAAGATGTAACAACTCTTGAAATTACATTAACCAAACAATACAGTCTCTCAAACTATATAAATCAAAATCTGGCAGACTTTTGAGGAGGAAAAAGTGACATAAACACATCTATAATAGTAAAACTTCTGAGCTTCAAAAGACAACCAAAACAAAATAAAAAGATGATCCAGAGACTGGTAGAATATGTTTTCAACACATAGTACTGAATAAGATCCCTACTCAGAAAATGCAACAAAATTCTAACAAATGAATAAAGACTACCAACACAATAGAAAAGTTAGGATATAAACAGAAAATACACAGAAAAATGTTAAATGACCCTGACTTCAAAAATATGAAAAGATGCTCAACTTTATAAGTAACAAGGAAAATGCAGATAAAGCCACAATGAAATACTCATTTCATATCCATCCACACTTGGCAAAGATTGCAAGTCTGACAATATTAAGTTTTGCAAGGATGTGTAGCAACACGATCTTTATCCACTGAGGGAGACAGTGTAAGCGCCACCACTTAGCAATTAGGCAGTACCTAGTAAAAGTGAAGCCATGCCTGTGTTATGACCCAGAATTTACACTTACAGGGATCTAGCTTACTGAAACTCAACTACATGCTCAAAAGGAGTTGTGCGTACGAATTTTAATTGCAGCACTATTTGTGAAAGTACATGGAAAAAAGAAGAAAAAACTAAATTGTCCCTTAGTAGAAGAACAGATACTATGGCTTAATCATATAATGGAATACTACAGAGCAGTTAAAAATTAACAAATTAGATCTACACATAGCAACATGGATAAATCTTGAAAACAGTATTAAGAAGGGGGTAAAAGCAGCAAAAACATATACAGTATATTTCACTCATATATATTATTTATATGTTATATATGTAGTGAAAATATAAAATGTGCAAAAATAAAAATAAAATAATTTCAGAATGGTGGTAGGGACAGGGAAACAGAATGGGACTTCAGCGGTTTCTACAATATTTTAATCTTTTAAAAGAAAATATCTGAAGCAAATATGGCAAAATGTCAACTGTTTGATTTTGGTGGTAGGTACACAGTAGTCTGTTATATTATTTTCTTTATGATTAAATGTTGCATATGTTAAAATATTTATCAAATATCAACTAATAAACTATCAACTCTAGCTAATATTTACCGTTTATTTTCTACTCGTTGAATACCCCAAAGATCTAAACCATCTTCAGTAAGAGTTCCAGTCTAAAAAAAAAAAACACATGCACGACGTATGAATAATGCCTCATAGAAAAAGACACATATCATTAAAAACTATTCTACATATACACAGTGGAGTATTACAGTTTAAAAAAAAAAAAAGAAAGAAACAGGCAAGATCTCTGTATACTATACTGATAGAGAATGACTTCCAAAACATACGGTTAAAATGGGGCTGGCCAGTTAGCTCACTTGATTAAAGCGTGGTGTTATAACACTAAAGTCAAGGGTTTGGATCCCCTTACCGGCCGGCTCCCCTCCCCCAAAGAGGGAGGAGGGGGAGAAGGGTACAGAATAGTACGTATAGCAAGATCAGTACTTACAGTATGGTTCCTCTATGTAAGAGGAGATGAGGCATAAGTGTATAACTATATTTATATGCTTATATTATCAAAAAAACCAATGGAATGGGCCGGCCCGGGGTAGGGAAATCTGAGTATGAAATGGGTATTACATAAAACTAAGGAATTGTGAATTTTGTTAAGTGTGATAGTTGTGTTGTGGTTATGTAAAAAAAAATACATATTTTTTTTTAACACCTTATCTTCTAGAGACATATATGAGGTATTTATGGACAAAATAATATATCTGATGATGCCCCCTTCAAAATCAGAGGATAGATGAAGACTGACAAAATGTTGATAAATGTTAAAGCTGGGTAGTGTGTAAATGAGAGTTTGGGGTTTGTTAAACTTGTATCTTTTCTCCACTTTTGTGTCTACTTAAAAACTTTAATAATAAAGTTTCCAAAAAAGACAAGCATAAGTAAAATTTTCTGAACAGATAAATATTAAACAGTCATGGTAGTATATGACCTTTCTTTTTAAAAAAAGCATGTTTCACTTTTTTTTTCTGTAATAATAAAATGCGCAAAAATCAAATTCTTATCATATCAGTTACCCAGAAGAGCTTGATGGAAGTTTTTTTGCTCAAGGTTTAATTCTCAAAATAAAACTTTCAGGAAAACCAATTTCAGCTCAGGAAACAAGAAACCTTTTTAAGAGGCAAGGTATATTTCGCAAAGGTATACATACAATTAGTCATTTTCACATAAAATTCTAAAATCTGTGGCCTTCATAATTTTAAAAGATATACTCAATAAAAGCAAAGAGTAAACACTAAACATACATATTTAAAAGCAATAAAATCACAGTAAATATATGTATGGAGCATATTCTGTTAAATAAGAATTATCTAAAAACAGAAAGATCATAAAATCTTTACTATTACTACTACTACAACTACTTCTTACTACTATTACTACTACTACTATAATTCTGGATATGAAGAGTTAATCACAGATCAGAATAAATAAGCAATATCCAAAGTATTAAAAATTAAGAAAATAATATGCAAAAATGATGCATATGCCAAATAAGCTGAGGAAGAGGACAATTAGAGGAATATTAAAGAATGTGAGGGCCGGCCTGTGGCTCACTTGGGAGAGTATGGTACTAATAACACCAAGGCCAAGGGTTTGGATCCCTATATAGGGATGGCTGGTTAGCTCACTTGGGAGAGTGTGGTGCTGACAACACCAAGTCAAGGGTTAAGATCCCCTTACCAGTCACCTTTAAAAAAAAAAAAAGAATGTGTACAAATGAGTAAACAAAATGGAAAACATTAATCTAAATATTTAAAACCTACAAAATAAGTAACCTTTAAGAATGATTAAAGGTTGAAAATGAGCCAACCTTGTCAAAGCAAACAAGATTCAGCTGTCCACAGATATTTATCCTTTGGGGACTAATACAGAAAATACCGATTTTTTTCAGTCTTCTCTGTGCATACACAATACCAGCAGTCATTGCAGCAGGAAGTGCAGGCGGCACAGTAATTGTAACAATATCAAGAGACTCGATAATTATTACTCCAACTTCTACCTACAATTAACACAAAAATGAATGTCAAACCCCCAATATTAAATATTTAATGTGGGTATTTCTTTAGTGAAAATCTATAAACCATTTTCAATTTTATATATATGTGTATATACATATATCTACTACCCACTTATCATTTCTCCCCTTCAGATATTTTGCACTGGTTCTTGTAGTGGCTATTAAAAAAGAAAAAAAAAGAAAAAGAAAAAAAGAAAAATTCTGCAAAATAGGAAGCTCAATCAATTGTAGAATGACAGGTATTTTTTTAAAAATTCTGTCATTTTTAATAGCCCTATTTACTTCACACACGACACACTTCAAAGTAAGTTCAACAAACTGCCACATACTGACTCATCCTACAAGCACTGTACTGTACCAAACTCTACAGGAAAAGAAACTTGACAAGGTCCCTTAGAGGTGTCTTCAATTAAGTAAGCAAAAATCATTTTAATATTAAATATTCTATCCCACAGGTATAAAAAAGAAAAAATAAAACTTTTGGTGAGTATGCAGTTTTTTCTTTTTCCTCTTTTTTTTTTTTTTTTCAAGTCACAAAAGAGCAAGTAAAAGGCCATCTAAACCAGAGCCATCCAAAAGAACTGTCTGCTGGTTTTTTTCCTTTTCCTCTTTTTTTTTTTTTTTAAGTCACAAAAGAGCAAGTAAAAGGCCATCTAAACCAGAGCCATCCAAAAGAACTGTCTGCTATGACAGAAACGTTCTAATCCGTGCTTTTTAAAACAAAAGCAACTAGTCACACATAGTTTTTTTAAAGTTAATTTAAAATTAAATTAGCTTAAAAATTTAGTTTCTCAGTCTCACTAGCCACATTCCAAATCCTCCATAGCCACATGTGATAATGATCAAACCCTATTAAGAGTCCAATGTACATACCTCATTTAAAATGCTATTGATAATAGTGTAGATAAACCCAATGCCAGCCACTGCTACAAGACACAGTAGAAACAAGTAGGCATCTCTGTAGAGCTTAAAATCAGTTGGTTTAGGATACAATATGGAACGAACAAGCTGTCCTTTAGAAGTACTAAATCCTTTCAAAAAAAGTTAAGGAAGAAAATGACATACTTTAATAAGGAAAGAATTATCTCCCAAAACAAAATTTCTTTTAAACATTCAGTCAGTATAAAATATGCTAGACATGCAAGAAGAGATTAAATAAATGTTTTCTACCTGTTCTAACTACTATGGCTTTGACAAGTTCTCCAGTGTAGAAACGAGTCTGAATAACAGTCGTCCCACAAAACAAAGTATGTCGTTTATGTGTTTCCGGACTATAAAATTCATCTCCTGTTCCTTTTAGGCCCACTGAAGGGTTTGGCAAATTAGTCTTTGTCACTGGAACACTTTCTCCTATTAAAAAAAAAAGTTCAAAGTTCATTCATAAATTATTTAAAAGGAAGCATAGAAATCAGTATCAAACACCAAAAAATCTTAAATTGTTAAATATCTTAAATGTCACCATACTGTTTACAATAGCAACCTATTATAAAGAGTTCTGTATATGGATAACATAGCCTAATCAATTAGCTTTTTGTCTACCACACTGTTTCACCCAGAAATACCAAGTTCTGTCTCCCACAATAATTCCAGAAAGTGATTTGTGACTCAAAGGTAATACTTGTTTATATTTGGAAATAATTGTACTGTTGAATGTTCAAATAATTTCAAAGACAAGGCAGTTGTTCTTTTATCCTTAAGAAATGAATTGGAAAGCACTCTGTTACCTCAAGAACACAGAGATGTGAAGACCTACTCCTAACTCCCCCACCCATCACCACCCATCCACCCACCCACCCACACGCACACACACACACACACACACACATGAGTAAGGAAGAGAAAAGGCATCTGGGCAACGAAGAGAAGAATTAATAGTATGGGTGTTCTCAAACAATCACGAACAGCCAAATTCTTTTTAAATTTAATTCTCTGTAGTATTTATACTTCTTGCACCAAAGAAGGCAAGTGTGTAGGAATTTCTAGGTATGAGTGTGTGTTTTAAGGTAAGACTCTTAAGAGTTTCAAATGTAGTATTTACGAATCATTTTCTTGTCAGATTGACTGATAATAAAAAAATTCACATGACTAAAAAAGATATAAAGCTCTCTCTTGAGATGGCGAATTTCCAAAGGAAAGCCATTGTAAAGTCTACCTCTCCCCAGTTCAAGAAAATCACAAAATCTTTATTTACTCCCACTTTTTACACATTGAATAGGAAAGCTAATATGGTACATTCTCTGTGGGCAAAGAATTTCTTCCCTCTTCCCTTACCATAAACCATTTCCTCATGTCAAAAGACTGGCCAGAGGCAGGCCAAGAGATGTTGCCAACGCAAGCATAGTGATTTAGTATCAGATCTGAGTATAATGCAGAATTTGGTCTACTCAGAATAAAAAAATCTTCAATATCCATCACATTCATGACATTCTTAAGGATACAATTTTGAAAAAGCTTACTCAGTACTTTATCCTAATATCTTTATAAAGAACTCGTGATATTTACTCATTTAACTTAGTTTACCTGTTAACATGCTTTCATTTACAATGCAGGTCCCATTAATAAGTACTGCATCACAAGGCATGACTGTCCCATTTAAAGGAATAATCATGACATCTCCCGGGACAAGGTCTGTAGAAAAGATCTCTTCTATTTCTGATTTTAAAGAAAAAAGAAACATCTGAAAACAATATTAACTTGGAATAAAAATACAGCAAACAACTGATCCAAAGGTCACCTGATCGCAATGGTAAATTAGTAACATAATGGGTTTAAACACAAAAGTCCCAAAAAACGGAGTTTCGACAAATATGATTAGATTAATAAAGCATGGTGTGTCAGTTCATTTCTCTCCTGATGGGACACCAACGAAGCACTGGTGACACCAAGTCCCCTCTGACCAAGCAATTGGGTGCACTTTAACACCCATAACAACTACCCATGATCAATTTTAGCTATCGGCCATCTTAGAAAACAGACACAATGAGTCCACACAGGAGACTCCTCCGAAACAGGTAAATAAACTCAGATTTCTGTAATTCCATGGAAAAGGAAGAAAGCTTTGAAAAATTTAGCCTATTTTCTTTTCAACAGCATTTTTTATAGTGTTCTTTTTCTCAATACCACTCTTTAGAGTTTTATAACTCTAAAGTCTCACTGCCTTATTAACACTCCCAAATTAGTCTTTTTAGATATTATTTTAAATGACTAAATTTATTAAAATAAACATTGTGATATTTTATCTAGTTCATTGTTTTCTTAAAGATTTAAGTGAGCAAAACACTTTTTAAAAAGATTTTAAAATCTTTTTTTAAAAATCTTTTTCCCAAGGGTAAAGGTTTTTCTTTAGGATCACCTTGTATTTAGGCATTCTCTCTCTTCCTCTCTCCCTCCTCCCCCTCCCCCCACAAATTGCTTTCCATTGCCATTTGAATTGAGTCCAAATTTCTTAACATGCCTTAGAAGGCAATCTGTCATCTATTGCTGCTTGTACCATAGTGAATTTCTTTCAGTTCTTACAATCACCACACAATCTCTAATTTCCAGGGCTCTGTGCACTTAGAACCCTCTTCTCTCCTTCTCTCACTCTCACCTTACCAACTTCTCACCTACCTTTTTATCTAGCTAATGTGAATTTCTTTCAGTTCTTACAATCACCACACAATCTCTAATTTCCAGGGCTCTGTGCACTTAGAACCTTCTTCTCTCCTTCTCTCACTCTCACCTTACCAACTTCTCACCTACCTTTTTATCTAGCTAATTCATATAGACACCTGTTAAAAATATTTTCTCGGGGCCGGCCCAGTGGCTCACTCGGGAGAGTGCGGTGCTGATAACACCAAGGCCCGGGGTTCGGATCCCATATAGGGATGGCCGGTTCGCTCACTGGCTGAGCGTGGTGCTGACAACACCAAGTCAAGGGTTAAGATCTCCTTACCAGTCATCTTTTTAAAAATATATATATATTTTCTCAAAGAAGTCATCCCTGACACCTATAGTAAATAAGCTCTAATACTAAGTTCCCTAACCTATATATATATTTTCTCAAAGAAGCCATCCCTGACACCTATAGTAAATAAGCTCTAATACTAAGTTCCCTAACCTCTCCCTATCATAGCACCTGTCACACTTTATTGTTTGTGTTTATCATGTTTTTCCAACTAGACTGAATACAGAGAGTACCTGTCACATTGTAAAAAAACAAAAAAGAAAAGAAAAATACACTTTTATATAAATGATTGAATTTGATACAAACTCATGAATCCAAACACATATTTTTAGTTCTTAAATGAATGTAGGAGGGCCTGGCTCACTTGGGAGAGTGTGGTGCTGATAACACCAAGGCCACAGGTTTGGATTTCTATATAGGGATGGCTGGTTAGCTCACTTGGGAGAGCGTGGTGCTGACAACACCAAGTCAAGGGTTAAGATCCCCTTACCGGTCATCTTTTAAAAAACAAAATAATGAATGTAGGGTGGTCGGTTAGCTCAGTTGGTTAGAGCCCAGTGTTCTAACACCAAAGTCAAGAGTTCAGATCCCCATATTGGCCAGCACCCCCCGCCCCCAAAAGAATGTATATGTATAATAATACATTGAGCTTACTTCACACATTAGTGCTTAATGGGTACCTTTTTCTGGTTTATTCTTCCAACAGTCACCTAAAGTACTTACCTGCATTTACTCTACAAACTGAAACTCTCACAGTACTGTGAGCTGCCACCATGTCATGCAACATGACATATTGCTGAAAGAGGGAAAAGAAATTAAAAACTAGCCAATATAAACCCACTAAAAATATTAATAAGCAAGAGTGCTAAAAAATAAGGTAAGTTCATACAAAAAACACATATTACTCTGACTTTATAAATGTCGAGTCAAAGATTCAAAGATTTTTCATTGTTTTAGCTCAAGACAAAATAAAAAGCACTTTAATGAGACAGCCCTGAAAACATCAGAATCAGCCTTCCAGTATTCCAGTCTGTGATAAACAATTATAGATCCCTATGGCTCTAAGCAGTCAAGTGGTAGTCTGACTCTAAAAAGCATCTGCCTTCCCCCAACGTCCCCCCCCAAAAAAAGAAAAAGGTATGGGGAGGAGAGGAGTATAATAAATATTCATACAACTAAAATAATAACTGTATTGAGTATTTACTTTGTACCAAATACTATTCTACACATCTTACATGTTATCGCAAAATACAAATACAGACCCATAATAAACTAAATAAATTAATAAATTAAATAAATTTGAACTTACCTTTCTAATGGAATACAGTGAGCTTACAATTGATACTATGGACATAATCACAATGGCTAGAGCATAGTAATAGTATTCATCAATGCTCCACAGTATAACACTGAACAGTTGGAAAATGTAAAATGGGTTGAGAACCTAAAAAATAAGATTTTTAAGTCAAATTAAATGAGATAATTATAACCATGCAGATTCTCCAACTTTTCGTTGAGCAGTAACCAACAAGACACTTACAGAATAAGTTCTACAGTACTAGGGCAACAGGTACTACTCTAAAGAGTAGGGTGGTATGTTAGCCTTTAACATACTTTTCTTGTTTACCTTTAAACTACCAAAATTTGGCTAAATAAGCTTAATTTAAATTATTTGCATCCATTTAGATTCATATCAAACCCAAATATAGATTCAGCTGGAAAACGCTATTTAGCTGTTTTGCAGTCTGCTTTAGCAACAAAGTATATACATTTATTTCCAAAATTACTGTGCTCTGGGCTACTAAAAGAAACAAAACTTTTAATCAAATGAAACAAACGTTCACTTATTAATAAACTCACACACATATATATATAGTCCCATTTTTACCTCAAAATCAAATGAGACCATTAGAAAGAATTTATTCCAATTTTACAGATAAAGGAGCAGCAGAGAGAAAAGATTTCCTAAGATCAAGCTAGTTTCTGACAGAACCATATTACAAATCACGCTTTCCAATGCTTAATCACTATACTACCCTATATTTGATAGCAACATTATATGGGCACTTTCAAAAACTGAAGAAAAACAATCTTATTTCTACTAAAAGTATTCATCCAACACAACTAACTTTTGATCTTTAGTCAAAAAACAGAATGAAGATTGGCAAGCCTAACTCTGCTAAGCAAAGTTACTTCCTTCCTTTACATGCCCACAATCCTGTATTCACACCTCGTATGGCAGCACTTAAAACTTAAGTCACTGCAATAACTAATGTTTCCTCCCAGACTACACAGAACAAGCTCCTTACGGTCGATCATCATGCCATATTTTGTATTCCAAACTTCTGGTACAATGCCTACTCTCCAATAACATATCACATGAAGAAAACATGATAAATTATTTTTAAAAATGAAAATATAGTTAAAGATTTAGATGTGCAACTTCTTGAGAGTAAAAAGGAAAGAAAACCCAGCAGATGATAAAAAGCAAAATAAGACAAAATAAAAAGATAATTCATGCCCAAGATTGTTTCTCTACCTTTGCCTTCCAAGTAAAATAATAAGCAGTAAGTTAGAAAACAGAAAATCAAGAACATCTAATTATTTAATCATGACTCTTTCCAAATTAACAAATCTACTGATCACATATGTTGTTATATACAATAGTCTTACCTCTTTAATTAAAAGCTTAAAAACAGAAGGCACTTTCACAGTAATTTCATTTACTCCATAAAGCAATTTTCTATAACAGGAAAATACAATAATAGCATTATATCATATTACATCATATTGTACAATAATAATATAATTTAGGAAAGGCACCGCATTAGTTAAAGTTCAAACCACAGACTGCTCTTAAATTCATGTTTCTAAACACTTGTCTCCTACAATTCAAATTCTCTACCTACGGAGAATTTTTAAATCAAAGAAATCAATACTGAATAACTATTCTGCTAGTATTTTATTTTATTTGTCTTACATCTTTGCCTGTGAGAATTTTTCCCACTAGTCTGTCATAGCCATGTGAGCAAAAGGCTCTCTTCTCCGTCCTTGAACACAATAGGTCTTAATAATTTTGAATTATAAGTAATTTCTACAAGAGATTACATAAATTTGAGGGATCTTATACTATTCTTCTGATAAGAATATTGTACTTGGAATGGATATTTCAAAACATAGTGCATTTGACTTTTAGGAAAAAATGCTTTTGGGGCTGGCCCGTGGCTCACTCGGGAGAGTGCGGTGCTGATAACACCAAGGCCATGGG
>NW_007729127.1:74070-105611 GCF_000696425.1 Galeopterus variegatus
TTTTTTTTTTTAAAGATGACCGGTAAGGGGATCTTAACCCTTGACTTGGTGTTGTCAGCACCACGCTCGCCCAGTGAGCGAACCGGCCATCCCTATATGGGATCCGAACCCGTGGCCCTGGTGTTATCAGCACCGCACTCTCCCGAGTGAGCCACGGGCCGGCCCTACCGGTCATCTTTTAAAAAAAAAAAAAAAAAAAATGCTTTTGAAAAGTTGCTTAAATCCTTCCATTTAATTCCTTATGTTACAATAGTACTTTCCATGTGAAACAGTAATTACTGCCTTTTATGTAGTATAAGTCTGAATAAGTAAATTTTATTATGTTCTAACCATTTGAAAGAATATGCTGCAGAAGCATAAGAAAATTTCTAATTTAAGTTGGCATTTATCTTTAAAATACGCATTACACCTGTACATTTTTATGCCTTAACAAAGAATAACACTATGAAAAAGATTATGTCTCCCAATTTACAAATTCTCATTGTGGTAATTTTGAACTCATACCTATCATTCTCAATCATATATTTCAGAAAATCCAAAATGTTACCAATTGTAAGACATAACATTACTTTTATGATCAAGAAATATCAAAATGCTGTTAAGTAAATGATGAAACTCCACAAATTATATGACACAACCCAATTTCAGAGATGTTAAAATATGGGAAAATATACACCTTAGAATTGATGAAATATAATTTCAGGGATATCAACTTCAAAATATCAGCTTTAACATTTTTATAATTCTTAAACTGAGAGACAGTCTTACTCAAATAAAATATCAATAAGTTCTCAACAACTATGTCTATAATATTTAAATACTTGTTAATATGTACAACTATATATGTTAATGGGTTGACTATATATACTACTGAATTTAGGAACTTTGAGAATAGATCTAACTTTAGTTGGATAAAAATTACCTGTAGGCATGCATCCCCTTTGTCAGTCCTGCACTATGCTTTTCATAAATTGACGTACAAGAAACACCTTCATCCAGTCCCCTAAATAAATCCAAAGTTTTTACTTTAAACAAAGTTTTAAATATCCAAATTTCTTAACGCCTCATTTTATTCTATCTGCCTGATTTTAAAAGGGTGATTTCCTTCCTAATTTCTTAGAAACCCTTTAGCAAAAATTGAGAGATAATGAATGGGTATTTAAAAATCTCAAATTCTTAAGAAAAACAATAACAAAAGGTCTAAATCTCAAACACAACAACTTCTAAGTTATCCAATGTATTTATCACATGGTAAGATAGTTCTAAATACTCAAGTTTTTATAATAATATCATTATCCTTTAAGGCTGTGCCAGAACTGTAAGAGCTAATAATTAAAGCAATAAAATTTAAGGTTAAGCAGTTGAGAACTCCGAACTGAAGATGAAAAGATTTTACTTTCTATTTACATAGTTTCTCCTTTTCAATTTTAGCTTCAAACTAAGCAATCCTATTTATTTTCTTCCATCTCTACAAAAGCACCAATCCAAATCCTTTCCTGAGTTAACTGAATACCTAGGTTAGAAGTACAAAATTTGAATCATAAACAATGTCTAAAATCTGTAATAGTTATAACTGGGATTCAACTAATATATCTACTTTTCCCCAAAATGTCTTAATTATGCTTATTTTAACTGATATACTGGTCATAGAACTCTAAAGCAAAGAAATCTCATACATACTTGATTCTAATCCTTTTCCGTTTTTTTCGGACAAAAAAGTTAAGCTCTATAATTCACTTCTTTCACTGAAAGAAGTTTTTACAAGCTTCTATGTTTGGCAAAAGCCACACAGCAAATATGTTTGACATTTTTTCCCACTTTTCTGGCAGCAGGATCACAGCACAAGGCAAATTTTTTTAACAAAATGGCAACTCATTGGCAGTTTTCTTTAAGGCCATGGTTCTTAATCAGATATAGTCCTTAAAAGTAGGCATGTGGAAATGCCCATGCCCATTCTGGAATATTTCAATTTTTTAGTGTGTCTAAGGAAAAATCCAGGTATGAATATTTTAAATGTTCATAATATGATTCTTGTTTGTACTGCTAGAATTAAGGATTCCTTTGGCACTCTAAGCAATGAGTGTTTTACAAAAAGTAAATTTTAAGGGATTACTCCAATTTGTCCCACCCAACAGCTTGACACATTTGACAATGTCCCATTCTTCATCCACACAGTAAAATAAAGTTTCTGTTTGTCTATTACTACATTCCTCAAGTACAACTGGATGGAACTGTCATCAAATTTGGAGGAATTAGTCCAGATACTCTTAGTTAAAATATAGGCTATTGGGGCTGGCCCGTGGCTCACTCGGTAGAGTGCGGTGCTGATAACACCAAGGTCCCGGGTTCGGATCCCATATAGGGATGGCCGGTTCGCTCACTGGCTGAGCGTGGTGCTGACAACACCAAGTCAAGGGTTAAGATCCCCTTACCGGTCATCTTTAAAAAAAAAAAATATAGGCTATGATGTGTAGTCAAATTTCACTTTGAGGTGAAAATGAAAGAACTCAGAGAAATTTTGGTTTCATACTGATTCTAACTTTTATGTAAATTTTGCCATGGTATAAGTAGTAGGTGACATTTATTTTAAAATGGTTAATGAGTCTTTAAATAACACCAGGAAGTTGTTAATAAATAAGTAAATAATTGTTATGCATTAAAAACCTCTTCAATTTTATGTAACACTAGAGTGGATTCTTTCCTAACTAGAACATAGAGATATTAATAATATAATCCAAACAAAAGAAAGATACTTACTTTAAGAAATCGAAATTGTGAATGGTATCATCCCAGAAATATTGCACACTATGGTGGGTGAAATAGCGAATCTGTAGAATATACACAAATGTCACATCAAAAAGCAAATCATCACTTATTGTGACATGTAATGTTTCTTTTATTAACACCAAAACTGTGCTATATATAGGGACACATGATTTATATCCACATAAATTTATCTCAAGCAACAATAACTGCAAACACAAAACTATAGGCTATACGCATAGCATAAAATGTAACAGTTCTGGTTTTTAAAAGAAACTTTTTGACACTAAGATCACAATACCTGTTGTGACTGCGTCTGTGAATATTTACTCATCCCATGCCTATTCTCTTCAGCTGGATTCTCAGTTAAATGAACTGCATGGCCATTTGAAACCTTATTAGTTACACATTTTGGACTGGAAAATGGCTGAGTTTCCAGAGAAAGCAAGCGAATTTTTGCACAAAACCACGTTCTAAATTCATCCTTAGAAGAGCAAAAGGGAGAAAGAAAGATGAAGAGTCAATTACGTATATAACAGCATGTATTTTATTTTCCATTCTTTACATTATATTATTTATTCATCCCTCACTGAGAAAGCATCACTTCTTACTCACTAAATGTTAAACCAGTTCACGAAGATGTATAAATTTAAACATGAAGTGCTTTCATTGTTCACCATTTTTATGACATACTTCACTGACACACACATCAATAGTCCATAAAAGATCATAATATCTTAATTTACCCATGTATATGCGACACTAGATATTAAAACCTCTTATAAAATTCTTCCAATTGGGATTTTAAAAAAAAAAAAAGCTTGAGCTGCACCAGCATCACATAGTAGATAGGCTACTGGCCTAGTGAATGAGAGATCTGTGCTATAATCCTAAAGAGTCAGTACCTTAAAAGACAAATAAGCATCTAATCTCTCAGAGCATCAAAAGCTATAAAAAGAAGAGGGTAGACGTGATCATCTTTAAGATTCCTTTAAACTCTAATCACTGTAGTAACATTCACTTCAAAGACAGATACTTTAGAAATGCTAATTTAGCATTCTTCATTACATCCTAGCAGCAATGTTCCCTTCATTATTATTTTGAACAAAGTATACACAAAGTATTTTACACCTCAAACAATCAATAAATATATGAACTTACAGTAGTCCTCAGCAGCACCACTTCACAGTCTTTAACTGCAGCTCTAATACAGGTCGCTTTCACCCGCCACTCAGGTATCCAATAGAGAAGGAGAAGAAGAAACCCACCAGTGCAAATCACTCCTACAAAAACTATGGCAAGTTTCCAGCGACTTAGATTATAACCATAAATCTCCTGCATGGACACAGTGATCACAAGATTAATTATCAAATGATATGGCCAATAAATAAATTCCCAGGTTGTTTGTTTTCCAGATGGGTACTATTGTCTTGTCACATAAACTGTAAATATTTTCCCAATCCATTTAAAATTTACCTTTAAATTTTGTTTTTAACAAGTTTATTGTCAAGGTTATACTTTTAAGTAGCTATAATCATTGATATTTATACTTTAGGGTTTTATATTTGATATTATGCTTAGTAAATTCCTTCCTACTAACATACAAGGGTACTTCAAGAGGTTCACGAAAAAATTCGTATTATCTTTTAATTCCATTTTTCCACAAACTTTTTGAAATACGCTCATGGTATATTCGCTGTATACTTTCCAAGAACTTTTATAATTTCATTTTCATGTACATTTTTAATTCTTCCAAAATTTATCTTGTTATAAGGTAGGGTTTTTAAAAAAAAATAAACTTTATTCTGGAATAATTTTAGATTTATAGAAAAGTTGCAAAAATATTACAGAGTTCCTACACACCCTTTGCCCAGTTTCCTCTAATGGTAACATCTCAGTACATTTGTCAAAATCAAAAGATTACCACTGCTGCATTACCGTTAACCAGACTCAGTCTTAGGAGATCAACAGTTTTTCCCGTAATGCCTTATTACTGTCCCAGGATATAATCCAGAATGTCACCACTGTATTTAGATGGGATAGATTTTAATTTTATTTTTTCCACGTGATTTCCTAATTATCCCAATACCACTACAAGTGATCAATTTGTCCACCTAACCCAAATTACTTCCAACATTTCAGCCCCTACCCTCACCCCCAACAAGGGTGGCCAGATTTAGCAAATAAAAATGCAGGGACCCTAGTTAAATTTATAATTTCAAATAGATAACTAACAATTTTTTTCATTTTTCCTATGCAATGTTTGTAACATACTTATTTATACTAAGAATTTATTCCCTGATTATCTGAAATTCACATTTAACAGGGCATATTATATTTTATCTGAGAATTATTATTTTTTTTAATTAAGTTGATCCTTAAACTTTTTTATAAATCAAAGTTAGAAATTCTTATTTGGGATTATATTTAAGTATTAGCTAAGGTAACAACTTAAATCACCAAATGCAAAAACATAGTTCTTTCCTCTAAGTTTTAACAGTCCACAAGTAAAAAAGGAATTACAGCAAAACCAACAAATAGAGATATTACATAATCCCAACTCAAAACCAGAGCCAGGAAAGAACCCCCTTGATTTACCTGCTGTTGTTGTATAATTGTACTTTTCTACTCCCTAAAATAATAAATTACAGAGATAAATTCTTCATACTTCACAAGTAAATTATGAAAGCTATTTACCATTTCATCTTCTTGACCCTGGTTGATAGTCTTCCTTTCTTCTCTGTCCATATCTACAGTGGTTTGAAAGGTCGTCTACTTCAGAACAGTTGAAGGTAACTGCAGGAAGAAAAGGAAAAATATTAGTGAATTATTTTATCTTAGTAAATTATATAACTTCATTCTATAAATGGTCATTATACCATCAATGTGTTCTTTTAAAATATTTTGCTTAAGGGCCGGCCCGGTGGCGCACTGGATAAGTGTGCCGCTTGGGAAGCGTGGCGGCGCTCCCGTGTCATTATACCATCAATGTGTTCTTTTAAAATATTTTGCTTAAGGGCCGGCCCGGTGGCGCACTGGATAAGTGTGCAGCTTGGGAAGCGTGGCGGTGCTCCCGCCCGAGGGTTCGGATCCCACATACAGACCGGTTCCCGCTCACTGGCTGAGCGAGGCGCGGGAGCAACACCGAGGGTTGCAATCCCGTTGCCGGTCCCCGGTCCGGTACGGGGGCAACACTGAGGGTTACGATCCGTTGCCGGACACGGAAAAAGACAAAAAAAAATATATATATATTTTGCTTAAATTCGAATTCTTCCAAAGCAATAATGAACACTTGCTAATGGAAAGATTTCTTGTGATACTTATGTCAAAGCTTAATTGATACTTTAGTAGTCACTAAAGTGTTAGCTGCTTCTATTGACATTTTCAATGGTATGCCAGTTCTCAAACCTGCATTACTTACTACCACAAAATTTGGCATATATCATTAATTTATATTAGCAACAGCCTCGATAAAGAACAATTTAAATTCTGGAAGAAACTACTATAGAATCTTCCTTTCTCATTCCCCCAATACAGGGAAGCAGCCTAGTTTAACCATCTTGGGCTAAAAGTACTTCACACAAATCAATTTATTCCTTAAAGTACAGTAAAAAGGTAAAGCACCAGCAATGAAACCAACCCAAAAACCTCTCAAAGATTGTTAATCATCCAACAAATATTCACTGAGCACCTATTACATGAATGGTAATCCTTCACCCAGGGTCAATCACTACGGCAGGTGTACTCCTGCTAGAGAGTATTCAACTGACTCCTCTGTTCTGATTCCAAGTCCATGCAGCAATCTTCTGATTGTTTCTGATACCCATAAGCTTGTCTAAGGAGAAAATTCATTGAGCCCACTGATGCAGTTTTCCTTTTTACCTGTATTTCAAATATTAGACATTCAGCTACACATTAAAGGGATTTAAAAATGTAAAACAATGCCACTTTTCTTGCTAGTTTTTTGTTTTTTAGAAAACATTTTCAGAAAAATGTTATTTGACATGTAGTAAGTTCATTGTCAAAGGGATTTAAAAAATGTAAAACAATGCCACTTTTCTTGCTAATTTTTTGTTTTTTAGAAAACATTTTCAGAAAAATGTTATTTGACATGTAGTAAGTTCATTGTTATGTTTTAATAAGTTAATATTTAAAATCAGTTTTAACTCATAATATGGTGTCAACAGATATAACCCTCATAAACAGCTCTTTAGTGTCCACAGCAATTTTTCAAGAGTGTAAAAGAGTGTGAACCCAAAAAGTTTGAGAGCCACTGCCTTAGACTAAACTGATCTCTGCAGAACACAGGGGGAATATTACCTCCCTCATTTCATATTCCATATCTCCACTCATCATCCAAAGCACAGCAGGCTTGACACATGGTAAGCACTCAAAAATAACTGAACGGCCTGATAAAGAATTTGTGTTAAGATAGCAATAACTGTTCATTTTTTACATGATACAAATTTATAGCAAAGTAAAAACCAAATGCAGATTTTAAACTAATCCCATACAAGACAGCTGAAACCTCTTGATATTATATCTTCAACAAAATAATAATAAAAATATTGGACTCGGTGCCATTGTGAAAAAGGAGAAGCCTTAGAAGTATCTGGTCCAATGTCTGTAAAACAAGCCACATTATCACACAAAACCCTTAGGGCAATTTGGTAACAATTTCGTCTCAGTCTAGGCAGTGTTATAGCCCTAAAGCATACTACTAGAGTCATCCCACCATGGTAATAATGATCCATCAAATCAATATGACTTGAGGTGGCAGTTATTCTCAAGGGCTATGCTGCTGCTGTAGACTACTGAGAGAATAAGCAAGCCCAACCTCTTTCCCTTCAAAAAGATCAGTTGTCACTGCCTGAATACATAAGGTATAGTCCAAACTTATACATACCTACCTTTTTCAAAGGGTAAGGCAAAGGCCCTCTGCCCCTGACACTGTTCCCACTAAAGAATACTAGTCTGGGGTTCTTAACCTTTAGTCTGTGATTTTTTCCTTAGGATCTGGAATGAATCTCAGGATCATCATTCAAGATTCATTGGGATCATTTTAATAACCAATTTGGATCCCCATTTCCCCTCACACCACCTACAATGTGTTTCTTGGGGGGAGGAAATATGTCAAATTCATACAGAGAGTCTTCTGCTTCCAAACAACAACCAGATTTGTCCTCCTGCTGAAAACAACAACAAAACAAAATATGTAACTGTTTTCCAAGAATTAGACATTGGACAATGAAGGAAAGTGATAACTGAGAGATGGGAAGCAAAACCAGGTAAGCTCTACAATTGTCCCAGTTTACTAACTGAAAAGTTTGGAGCCGCAAAAAAGGGAAGACAGGGAACCCAGAGAGAGCACAGCAGTTTCCCTAAATTGAGGAGACTATGCTCGGAATCTGCACAGCACCAAAGCCACTAGGTTTGCAAGTCAGAAACCTGAAGGAGAGATCTGTACAGAGAAAGGTCACCAAAGATATGCAAAATGGTCTCCCTGAGTGTTCAGTTGAGTACTGATCAGCACTTACATGTGAGAAAACTAACAAAGGCCAAGTAAAGAATCACCCAAAATGACTAAGGGTAAAGACCACCAGGGCTAACACAGGGCTGGGAATAGTGCCTGTTCCCACAAACCATAGTGGCAAATCCCATTAGTCACAAGGAATCAGGGAGAGTATTCACAAGGTTTTTGCTTCAGCATTGGGATACAATTAGCCCAAAACAGAAACTGCTCTGGTCCTGCCTAGCAAAGCTTAAAAATAAGACCTGAAACGGGGCTGGATGGTTAACTCAGCTGGTTAGAGCATGGTGCTGACAAAATCAAGGTCCAGGGCTCTATTTCTGTAACAGCCACAAAAAAACAAACAAAAACATGTAAGGGTGGAGGGGGACCCAAAATTATGTAATGATATAATGATCAAAATTTTTCACATTAGATGAAAATTATAAGCCCACAGATCAAAGAAGTTCAACTAACACTAAGCAAAGAAACATTAAGAAGCTACACCAAGGTATGTCATCAAACTGCTCAAGAAAAGTTGACGAATAAAATCTCAAAAGCAGCCAGAGAAAAGACATGTTAATAATAAAGGAGGATAAGATAAGAATGACATTATAGAGTTCTTACCAAAAACAATGCAGGTGAAAAGACAGTGGGCAACATCTCTGAAGTACTAAGAGAAATAAACTATTGAAAGAATTCTATACCCAGAGGAAATATCTTCCAAAAATGAAGGTAAAGTAAAGACTTTTCAGACACAAAAGCTGAAAAAAATTCATCATCAGCAGACCTACACTATTTAAAAAAAAAAAAAAAAAAATCAAGAGAAATCCTTCAGGTAGGGGAAAAAAATAATAACAGATGGAAATATGAATCTCCACAAAAGAATGAAGAGCACCAGAAATGGTAACTATATGGGTAAATATACATGACAGCAATGTCACAAAACACAGGAAGAAACAGAAACATACTGTTGTAAGGTTCTTAGGTTCTTATACAATACATGAAGTGGTTTAATACCACATTAAGAAAAACTAATAAGTTAAAGATGTATACTATAAACTCTACAGCAACCACTAAAATCAAAGACTCATAGCTAAAGAAGCTAACAATGGCAATCAACACAACCATTAAAAATACTCAACTGCACCGGCCCCGTGGCTCACTTGAGAGAGGCGGCACTGGTAGCACCGAGGCCGTAGATTCAGATCCTATATAGGGATGACCAGTGCGCTCACTGGCTGAGTGTGGTGCAAATGGCACCATGCCAAAGGTTGCAATCCCCTTACCAGTCAGGGAAAAAAAAAACTCAACTGATCTAATAAAGAAAAAAAAGAAAAGACATGAGACAAATAAAGAATAGCAAGATGGTTGATTTAAACCTAACAATATCAATAATCACATTAAATAAAAATGGTCTAAACAAAGCAATTAAAAAGCAGAGATTGTAATTATGTTTTTAAAAAGGATAACAACAATATGCTGCCAACAAGAAATGCATTTTAAATATAAGACACACGTAGGTTAAAAGTAAAAGGAAGATATATCATGCAAACACTTCAAAATAAAGTTGGAATGACTGTAAAGTTATTTCACAATGACAAAGGAGTCAATTCATGAAATAAAATAACAAACCTAAACATGAATGCACTTAGACCTTCGAAATATACGAATTGAAACAAATAAAACTGAAAGGAGGTAGAAAGAAATTCAGAATTTTGGAGATTTCATTTCAATATTCCTTTTTCAATAGCTGACAGACAAGTGGATTACAAAAACTGTTAGGACACTGATGATCTGAAGAACCCTATCAATTGGGTGGACCCGCCCAACTACATTTGTAAATCACTCCACCCAACTACAGCAGAATACACATTCTTTTAACATGTACACAGAACGCTTACCAAAAAAGACCACATTCTGGGACATAAAAATATTCAAGTCATACAACGTATGTTTTGAACACAATGCAATTCAACTAGAAATCAATAAGAGAAAGTAGAAAATCTCTAGAACCAAGGGAAGCCCTTCTGCCTGGCAGCAGGCAAGGAACATGCCTGGGATCTGAGGCAGGAGATGCAGACAGCCCCCTCTGGAAGCAGGTGCAAGGAGCATTCCCAGGGTCCTAGACAGGAGCCAAGGCCAGTCCCCTCTGCCAGGAATCAGGCAAGGAGCATGCCCGGGGTCCTAGGCAGGAGGTGAAGGCAGCCCCCTCTGCCCGAAAGCAGACAAGGAGCACACCTGTGGTCCTAGGCAGAAGCCAAGGGCAGCACCCTCCACCTAGAAGCAGATGAGGAGCATGCCCCAGGTCCTAAGTCGGAGCCAAGGGCAGCACCCTCCACTCAGAAGCAGGCAAGGAGCAAACCAGTGTCCTAGGCAGGAGCCAAGGCAGCACCTCCCCACTCAGAAGCAGGCAAGGAGCACATCAAAAACACTTCCTCCATGTGGCTGGCCCACCATAGCTACCACCACAGCCACAGCTGCCACAAAAGAAGCTCAATATCACAGCAGTAGTCACAGCCACCATGCAGGCATCCCTCCAGACACTTGACTGCACTGACACAAAGAAAGTCAGCAGTGGAAACCAGAAAAAGAAGAGGACATTTCTCTCCTCGAAGCCCACTCCAGAGTAATAAAAGAAGCAACTGCTCTACCAGATGACCAGACATCAACATAGAGACTCTAAAGATATCAAAACCCAAGAAAATATGATACCACCAAAAGAATACAGTAATGCTCAAAGACCACACCCAATAGAGCAAGAAACCCTTGAAATGACTGAAAAGGAATTCCAAGCAACAATGTTAAGGAGACTCATTGAGATATGAGAAGATTCAGTTAGACAACATAATGAAATGAGAAAAAAAAATCCAGGATATGAAGGAGAAAATTTACAAAGAGATTGACACCTTAAAAAAGGAATGTAGCAGAACTCATGGAACTGAAATATCCACTCACTGAAATAAAAACAATGGAGAGCTTAAGCAGAGGGCTAGAAAAAGCAGAAGAAAGAATTTCTGATCTTGAAGACAGTTTTTTTAAAATAACCCAGGCAGACGAAATAAAAAAAAAAGGAAAAAAGAATTTTAATAAATGACAAAAACCTAAGAGAGCTAGAGACAACCTTAAGCACACAATCATTCGAACCGTGGGTGTTCCAGAAGGGGAGAAGAAAGGAAAAGGCATGGAAAACCTATTCAGTAAAATAATAACGGAAAACTTTCCAGGTATAGGGAGAGACACAGACCTTCTGATCCAGGAAGCCCAAACATCCCTCAACAGATTCAATCCAAAAAGATCCTCTCCAGACACATTATAGTCAAATTGGCAAAGCTCAAAGACAAAGAGAGAATCTTAAAAGAAGCAAGAGAAAAGCATCAAGTCACTATAAGGGAGACACTATCAGACTCACAGCAGACTTCTCAACAGAAACTCTACGTGCCAGAAGAAAATGGGATGATACATTCAAAATACTAAAAGAGAAAAACTACCAGCCAAAAATACTATACCCAGCAAGGCTATCCTTCAGAAATGAGGGTTAAAAAGTATATTTCCCAGACAGACAAAACTGCGGGAGTTCACCATCACATAGCCAGCCCTGTATGAAATAATCAAGGGAGTCCTATATCTGGAATCTGAAAAAATAATCACTACCAAGAATACACAAGAAAGAACAAAATCCACTGGTAGAACAAAAATGCAAACGAGAAAGAGAAAGAAACTAAATCTTACCACCACAAAAACCCATAATGACAATCAAACGAAAGCAAACAAACTCTCAGTCTCTTTGGAAGATGATAGCGAAACAATTCATTTTTCTAAAACTAGTAAGTAAAATGGAAGAAACAAGCATTTATCCTGTCTTTCCTATATTAATTGTTCCTGACGGTAACCATAAATAGCTAAAGAGGGAACATTTCTGTCTATTGAAGTATCCCAGCTAGTAAATAAAGAGGGAATAAATGATTAGAATAGGGTATTTGGCAAACCCCTACTGAAATAACGGATCTAGCAAATGATCATCAATGTCTGCTAACATCACAGAGAGACGATCAGACATAATGGGCCTCCTGCAGTAAGAACATATACCTCTGAAGCCAGATCTAACCTGAGTGAGACCAAGCCTCAGGATCCACCACGAATCACAAGGAAATGCAGGGGATGGTGGAACATGTTAAATGACACTACTGGGATGGAGCCAGCAAACCCAGACCTTGGGAAACTTTATGGGTTAAAAGGGAAAAAAATTAGATGAAGGGGGAACCTATAGATTAAAAGAATCTTAGGAGACAGCTGACATTAGCAACCAACGCAACAAGCAGAACTTGTCTGGATCCTGATATAAATAAATCAATTATAAGAAAGAAAGAGGGAGGGGGAGCAAATTGGAGAAATTTAAACATGTTTTTAAAAAAAAAAAAAATCTCTAAATATTTAGAAACAAAATAATATACTTCTGAGGGAGGAGGGAGGGGGGTTTTGGCAATGGGCCACAATAATCAACCTCATTGTATATCGACAAAATAAAATTAGGAGAAAATAATAATAATAATAATATACTTCTAAAAAATCCATGGGTCAAAGAAATCAAAGTGGAATACACAAAGTATTCTCAACTAAATAAAAATGAAGATATAACACAAGAAAATCTAAGAGATGCCACTAAAACAGTACTTAGAAGAAAATTTACACCACTAATTTCCAATATCTGAAGAGAAGAAAAAGGTCATGACCTCAGCTTCCAATAAGAAAATAAAAAAGAAACATTAAAGGGAAACAGAATAACTACTAAAGGGAAATAAAGTTCAGAGTAGAAATCAATGAAATAAAATACCAGAAAAACAGTAGAGAAAAAACAACAAAGCCAAAAGCTGGTTTTTTGAGATCAATAAAATTGATAATTTCTATACGACTCATCAAAAAGGGTGAACAGATACAGGAGAGATGCAAATTACCAACATCAGGAATAAGAGGGAAGATGTCACTACAGATTCTGCAGCTATGAGGAAGATAACCAAGGAACTTAATAAACATCTTTACACCAATACCCCAATTTTCTGTAGGTTTGAAGTTACTTCTACATAAAAAAAATTTTAAATTAAAAAACCCAACTTTACTGGTCAGGGGATGGCCTCGCTAAACTGCTAAACATGCATAACTGTTTAAGCTGAGTTAAAAGCTGGGTGAATGGTTATATAAGAGTCCATTAGTGCTGTAATCTTTCTACTTTTTAACACCAGAGCTTTTTATACCTCAAAAAGCTTACAAAAAAAACAGAATTAAAAGATAATACAAATCTTTCCATGAACTTTTTGAAGTACCCTTGTATGTAGAAACTGTCCATAATAGATAGGCTTTCAAAAAAAAAAAAATAATAACCACCCATCTGAAGCTTTTGGATAGAAGAAAATTTTCAGAAGACATTCATTCCTGGCACAAAGGGCCGTAAAACTTAAGAACTCTGCCTCTAAGAGTCCCAAATCCACTGTCTTAACCTACAATGTACAAAGCATTACTGATAAACCTTTATTTAATTCACCCCACTTTTACTGTAGGATTTTGAATCTTACTCTTTCTTCTTCACTGCAGTCTTTTATTCACTGTCTAGAAATATAGATGTACTTCCCACTTCCGTAAATCCTTATTTTTCAATGTAGAATATATTACTAGATAAATAAGCATGCATTTTATAATTTTAGAAAAGGAACCGTCATTAAAATTCAATGTTTACATTAAGCCCATGTACTTACAACTATTTAAAGTCTTTTGCCCAAATATCTCTTGAACAAATTCACCTTAGTCCAGCTTAACTATATTCTCATCTCATCTTGTACAGTTAAAACTTAATCAAGGCAAGAAAGAATACTCCAATTTATTTTTACATGAGCTATTACAGATAGTTCACTGCCTATAACAATTTATTTTCATACTTTTCAAAATACAATTCTTGACCACAGTATATAATTACTCTTCTTACCAGTGTTATTTCTTTAATATTTAGTTATTTTAAGGCAAAATTCTTAAGTCTTATCAAAAGTTAAAATGTTAAAATTTAAATTAAAAATTGATGTAAAAACCATCAATTATTATTCACTTTAAACACATTATATATCTCATAGGAAATTACCAAGAATTCACATTTCACAAACTTTTAGTAAACTTCAATGAGACAACTGCAACAGCTGCTGCGTTTAAAACACATGCATACTGAAAATGTGTATTAAATTTTTAAAACACAAAATAGAAAGCCCTTACATTATTCAATGACTCCATGGATAAAAAATTGTATAAACATATTTTAAAATGTACTGCTTATCAAGATGAAAATACCTATTGAATACTATTCTACCATATAATCTAATCAGACATCTGAAGCATTAAGAGCGAACTTCTAAAATCTATTTAACATAAAGAAGGTATAACTTTGGTAGTTTGCTGGAGTACATGTGCTTTTTAATCAAGTCAATTGCTTTCAATTCATCATAGAAAACAAATTAAAGAAATTTATCTTACCAATAGCACTATATCACCATTCCTCCAATTGCTGGTATTAGCAAGGCTTTCAAAAGCTGGCTTTTATAGATAAAAATAAAATTAAGCACAAAAATCCATTCAAGTATTTCTGTTCGGGTTCTGTTTGAACTGCTTTCAAAATGATTAAAACATTAAAATGTAGAATTTCTTAATTCACCAATTTTAAATAGGTTTTCAGAAGATATACCCTTCTACCATTTGACTGTTACTGGTAGAGCTCCTATTATTTGAATAAACCATATCAGGGTAGCTCACTGAAGTCCTAATTCCACAGTGCTTGCCTGAGTTTTGATGTTATCTAAATAGCAAGAAGCTTACAGGCTATTGTGCTTAACCAAACCCTTCCTTGAATTTATAATGAACTTAATTTTCCATATGAGTAAAAAAACCAGTACAGGACAAAGTGAAGCTAACAGGAATAAATCTCACTAAATTTAATATGCCAAGTATTGAAAATTTACTTAATTTTTTCACATTATGTAATTACTAAGAACCATTTAAAGTATAATCCAGGCTAACTTTTAGGCTAAAAGTTGGTCAGATCTTATTTCCTAAAACAAGTTGGCTTCAACAGGCATAGAAACCCCCAAACCTCGAAGACATCTTTGCTTCAAACCTGAGTTTCTTAAGAGCTATAACAATAATATTATAACAATAAGTGTGCAGAGTGTTGGGGGTTAAGGATATTCTACATACATGCCTAGAATTCCAAAGTAGGTAACTTCACAAGGTTATTTAGAGGATGATCTGTAACTCAAGCAAAGCTTCAAGCAAACCAACTATGAATAATAAATTTTTAATTTAATTTTTTATTTCAATGTTGCCATCTTCAGCAAGGTTGAAATAAAAAACTAAAATTAAAAATGTATTATTCAAGATTCACAAAACTAAATAAGCATTAAAAAACTTAAGTAACTTAGTTTTCCAATGGTGTTTTATATGTTTTCAACATACTCATATATACTTCTGGAGTTTTAAAAATTAAAACTGCACTAAGACTTTCGGGACATCTTGTATTGTTGAATGAGAAAAATGAATCCTCCTACTTTGGTTTGCAGTTCTAGTTTGGTTTTTTTCCCCTCAATTAAATATACCTACAAATGTTAAATAAAGATTGATAAACCCATCTTTAAGGACCTTACAAGCAAAGGATTTAAAGATTCTGAAGTATAAACAGCACAGCTAGCATTCTTATTATTATTTTATCTTCAAATTTATAGCATCCACAGCAACTAAGATAACCTGTAATCCAAAAGCAGTTCTACCTTTTGCAACTGAAATGAAATATGCCGTAATACATGTAAAATCGTAACTCTCCACACTAAACAACTTCAATTTTAATACTCAGACAAATATTTATGTAAAAAGAATGAAAAAAGTCTGGATCTTCCAACTACAATAGCCAAATTGCGACAACTCTTTATGAGAGCAAAACTTAACTTTAAGTCAGCTCCTAACAATAAGAATGACATAATATAATTTAATGAATACATGGAAATTTTACAAGGATACCAGCTAAATTTTAACAAAGCTCTACTCAATACCCATTTTATCACTTCCCGTCTTGGACTTTCTCTTATAATACATGCTTTTGTTTCTGTGTTTAGGCTTAAGGAAGACCATTGTATCCAATATACACCAAACCAAGACTGTATTTACATTTGTAAAGTGTAGTCTTTGTATAAGTGTACTTTTTTTTTGTATGTTATAAAACAATATGATAGCTGTAATAAAATAAGTTATAATTAGGAAAGGTAATATAATAATCTGTGTTAGGATCAATATGAAGAATGGGTTTAGCCTGCACTATACCATTCTTGCATACATCTTTATCACTTTTATCATATGCACTATTTAAAAGAAATCAACGCTTTTATTGAGACACCCCATATTGTAAGACTGTCATCATCAGACAAAATGGTGGCTTTTTGTCTAAATGTATAGTACTTCGTAAAAAAGAGAAAAAGTTACCTTTGCACTGACAAATGATCTCTACATTTTACTTTCTCTTCATAAAACAGAAAATGTATAAAAACTCATACCTCATAATAAAACAGTCTGTTTTTTAAATGTCCACTTATGTAAATGAGAGATTTTCTGTTTCAATTATTCAAGCTACTTTGGTCTTTAAACTTTCATACTTCCCCTTAAATTTTTCTTATGACTTTTCAAAGCTCCACATTCAAGGCTAAAAGTTATGAAAGTGTTGTAATTGCTAGACAGATTTCAAAATCTTACCATCTATTATGAAAAATGCTGCAGCAGATAATAAGCAATAATGATAAGGCCCATCCTACAGCCTGAATATTCAAAACTGGCAGAACCAAAATGACCCATAAAGAAAACTAGCACCCACCCTAAGATAATCAAAAGCCAAATATATCAATAATTTGTGACAATTGCTACCTCTGGGTTGGGGTGAAAGTGAAGAAGAGACTTTAGTGCTTTTTGAATGCTTTTACCAGAAGGAGGATTGAACTGTTGGTTGAGTGTATGCATAAACTTCTAATTCTACAATGTAGGAATCTTCAAAACACTTCACGATGCTCTATCAGACTCTCTCTTTGCCTAGATCTCTCTCTTATGTTATTTTACCCCAGTCAAGAGAAAGTTGCCATTCTGAAGCATCCTTTAACAAGTACATTTCTGTTAAGATACAGTTGGTTAGATTTATTTATTTCTCCTCTACATTTTGGCCAAGCTGAGGAAAAGTATGAGCCCTTAATACAGCGTTAAGTAGCAGCAAATTCTAAATTATTTTATCAAACTAATTCATCTGTAAGTATTAAGTGAGCACATATGCCAGGTTAATTACTATATTAGACACAGCAGGCTATCCAAGTACAAGTCCCGCCCCCCCCAAAAAACAAACAAAAAGAACACAGAACTCAAGAGTTAGCTTTAATGAGTTAGCCTTAAGCCCCCCCCAAAAAACAAACAAAAAGAACACAGAACTCAAGAGTTAGCTTTAATGAGTTAGCCTTAAATGACAATGAATTTAACATGAGCTACAGTGCAAGTTCCTTCACCCGTCTTGGCCTCAACTTCTGTGCCATTAAAATGAGGCAGACGGGATAATTCCTATGACAGATTTCAACCATGAAAGTTTTGACCTACACAATCATTGCCTTTGTATGTGACCTGCTGCTGCACTCTTTTACCACTAGGTGACATTCCAACACTGGAAGGAAAAAAGGATGACAGTTTTAACAAGCCTTAATAAATAGAAAAGCTGCAGTTATCCAAAGTCATCAAGATGAGTAAAGATGAGAAAACTTATAAAAGATTTTTAGTACAACTGGGGATCCTGATATGAAATGGAGGGGCTGCCTTTTTAAAAGAGCCCCTGTATTCATGTGTCTCAACAGAAAAATAACATATGTAATAAACACAAAACAAATGATAATGCGGAGGGGGAAGGCAGATGCATTATTACTCCCTTTACACAGATTACTCCCAAACTCACAATTATCTGAAACTAGAATTTAGGGATCTTATAATGTGGAGCAAGGGAAGAGAGCACAGTAACAACTTAAGAGCACATGAACCTATTAGAGAACAAGAAGGTATATTTAAAGTATACAATTATGTAGTAATACATTACTTGCCCACTAAGTGGTTAAAAAAAAAAAAAAATACAGACAAGGAACACCCTTACACATTGCTGTTAAGAGTGAATATGTACTACTTTTCTGTTCTGTGTGTATGTGTGTTTTTTGGGGGGTTGTTTTGGTTTTTGCACTACCTTTTTGGAAAACCAATTGATGGTATATTGTATTTAAATTTAAAATCTACACACACTTTGATCCAACAATCCCAATTTTAAAAGTCCATGACATGTTACCTATATATAAGTATGCATGTAGAAAACTAGTATACTGCAGCACTGTTTAAAACAGGAAAAGAAAAAAAACCTAGAACCTACCTGAATGTCTATCAAAAGAAGAATGGATGAATAACTTATGGAATTAAGGAGAATGACTTAAATCTACGTGTAGAGAACAAGACAGATCTACATAATACATAAAGACAGAAAAAAAGGAATATGTCTAATACACTATTTTGTAACAATCAAAAACTCTGTAGATATGTATTTTAAAAGGAGCAGAGAAAAAGGTATAAGTAACTGTTAACACTCCCTCAGAAGGTGTTATGTATTATTGTAGGGCAGAGGTTACCATTAATGGTTTCTTCAAATTCCTCCACATGGTTAGACTTATGAAAAACAACATAAAAGTTTTATGCTTTTTTCCTTGGGAGCAAGAGTGGGTACTTAGAAGCAAAAACACCTAGCAGAACAAACAAGAGTATTTTAAATCAATCAAAAAAAATTGTGTGGTTGGGCGTTTAATACAACAGGAATTGACAAACCAAGAGTTCCAAAAACAGCTTGTGTAAACAAACCAAATAAGTGAGCCTAATTCCCCCAAACTAAAAATTGTAATTTTAAGTTCAGAGGTAAGGTAACAGTTATTGTTGAGTTTGTTGAGTAATATAATACGTAAATAACTGTTTCTTCCATTTTAGTGCAAATCAGTGGCTCTTTCTTTTAAACTGCAATGTTATTAATCAAAGTCCCAAAGAACTTGTTTGACATTTCATTAAAAAATTTAAAGATGGTCTTTGAAAGGTGAACATACATTAATTCTCAGACTCGTATTTCACATTTTACCACAGCTAAAATCAGGATGCAGCTTAGATGAAACCTTACTGTTGCTATCAGCAGGTGACTGCCATGATGCAGCAATTACCGTGCACATATGCTCAAAGTTGATCTTAGTATTCATACTATTGTCATCTCAGTTAAGTAATGTGCATTGTTGGTAATACTATGTTGAGTTTAAATTGCTGATTAAAAATATCATACTGTAATTGCATACTGAAACAAAAAGTAACGGTGTCCTCAGAAAGGTACCAAAATAGAACAGTAGAGAAGAGAAGGGGTAGGATGAGAAAAGGGGGGCTACACGGAACATAGGAATAAGGAAGAGTAGAATAGAAAAAAAAAAGGAACAGAAGCAAACTTTCCAAAGGATTATACTTCTAAGTCTTCAGTATGTTCAGAAAATACATATAAATCCCAAAAACGTTCATTTTTCTTATTAGCAAACCTAAAAATGATTTTCTCCACCAACTGAGTATGGTTCACTTCAGGATTATTGTATTATTTGCAAGAAAGCAAAATCAGATTTACTCATGATCTATATACCACAGTATAGTTCCTATTTCACTGTTCTAGACATCACAATTTGAAGATCCAACCACAAAGAAGCACAAAATCGCAAGAAAATTATTCTGTACAAAAAGTACAACACTGTAAATTTACAATTGTAACTGACAGGCACTTGAGTCAACTTTTTTTTAACTTACATGAATTTTTCTTTCCCACTTTACTCCTTGTCCTAATTTGAAACCTAGTCATGTTGAGTCAGCATAGAAAGGCAATACAAAGTCCTTAACATTTACATTCAACAAATATTTCAAATATATAGTAATATTAATTGCCCTTGAAGAGGATAATGGCCTTACTCATGGTATAACCATCATAGAAATGTTAACTTTCTAATTTCCCATGGTCATCCTCTAATCCACTATCCAGGATTTGCGGGGCAGGGGGGGGAATCAACATATTCGGGTATTATAGCAACCACAATAGTAGTAGCTGACATCTGTACAGGGAGGGATACTTAGTTTACAAAGGACTTTTACAGGCATTATCTATTTACTTGCCAGTTTTCAATCAATATAGTCTTTTAAAAACAGGAAAAAAATAATCTTCACTTAACCAAGATTAACATTTTTTCATTTCCCTAGAAAGTTAAGCATGGGGTCACTTTACGTCAAAAAGCCTTGAATTGGGCCGGCCTGTGGCTCACTCGGTAGAGTGCGGTGCTGATAACACCAAGGCCACGGGTTCGGATCCTATATAGGGATGGCCGGTTTGCTCACTGGCTGAGCGTGGTGCTGACAACACCAAGCCAAGGGTTGAGATCCCCTTACCGGTCATCTTTTTTAAAAAAAAAAAAAGCCTTGAATTAAGGAATGACATGTTAGCAGCACCATCTTTCAATGGGCTATTTTCCAAAAATTCATTTGAAAGCCAGTTGTTGCTCCAAATGTATTCACCATATATTTTCCATAAGGAAATAGTGACTAGGATCCCAGGATGGCCCATAAATGCCCTTTCTACCTCCCACAATTCTGCTGAACTGCAATTCACATTACACTAGCCTGGGTCGTGGGGCAGGTAGCCAGGTTACCAAGCCTCTGCTTCCTCTGCCCACTTCTTAATTTTTATTCCTCAGGCTCTTGTCTTCGAACAATCTCATCAGGGGCCAAGGGTGGCACTACTGGAGCTATCCACAGTGGTAACTACCAATTAATATTTTCAGCACTGATCTCTCATGAGCTCCAGGTCCACAGATTCGACTGTTTACTATACATGTTTGCAAACAGCTAAAATTCAACAGGTTCGTTTTATAATTCTTCCAAAAACTACATGTGTAGTGGATTGAATTATGTCCCCCCAAAACTCACTGAAGTTTGAATTGTCTCCCAAGTTTAATACATTAGAAACTTAGCCCTGAAGGGGTGATAGGATCGTAGGACCATGAAGTAGTGAGTGAATTAAAGATGGTGGTCAGGGGCATGGTTCTGAGGGCTTTAAAAGAAGAGAGTGTCTCTCTCTCTCTTCTCTGTCTCTCTCTCTGTCTCTCTCTCTCTCTCTATGGACTTTGGACTTCCCAGCCTTGAAAACTATAAGCAACACAAATGGACTAATATGACACGCCTCCCCTTCCTCTGCACCAATTACCTCTACTCCTTTAATGATAATGATTTGCCTAAAAAGCCATGCTAGGAATTCGGAAATTATCCAACAATCTTCCTATCTCACGCATTCTGAATTCAACTGGGCACTAAAGCTTAACTATTTAATACCCTTCTCAAATCCACCTCACCATGCCCTATCTCCACTGTCATTGCCTCAATTCAGGTCCTGATCCCTAGTCTCCCTCATTTAAATCTATATACAATCAGATATGATCATTTCTCTCTGTGCTTCAAATTTCAACAGCTTCCTATTGTTTGCAGCAGCATTTCCCAAACTGATAAAAGAGTACCTACAAAATAAAAAAAAAATTTTCAGAAGACATTTTGAAAATTGAAGAAATACTGAGTTAAACAAAGTTAAACAGGCCTCTAACTAGCAAGATTTCGAAGTCTTAAAAAGCACAATACTACATATTTCCCGACCATGGGGAACTGGAAAGAAGAGAGGCCCAGTTGGCTTCAAGGACAAAGTCAAAACTCATTGCAAGACATGTAACATTCTGAAGAATCTGGCCCTGTCTAATTGTAAACACCATCTGTCATTCATCAATGGTTATCATTCACCCCTTACAAACCCTACATCCCATTCATTTATAACACAATTTGCAGTTCCTCAGAGCCCTACTGTTTCCTGACTTCCTTTATATACATTATTCCTTCTGCCAAGAATGCTCTTCCCCAACTTAGTCGGATTGAAGAGCTCCTTCCAGAGCCAGCTCAAGTGACTACTCTTTCTTTGATTGTCCTTTCCACCTCCTAGCAGAGGTTTCCTCCCACCTTTGTCCTACCTCTGCATGTGTCAGAGCACTTGTCCAACAATACTGAACTTATAGACTAAAACTTAAAAGGTTGAGAAACAGACCAGTAACCAGCAGTGGAGCTGAATAAATGAGACAACACAAGACCACAGTGAGGAAGAAGTGGAGTCCTTCCTCTTTTTCTGAGCAAAATTTTACAACAAAGTTTTGTCTTTGGCATGTTCCCACATCTCATCCCCATCCCCCTTTCCCAGCTCTCCCAATACCCTCTTCCCAGGTTCCTCAGTGACCTCATATAACCCTACACAACCCCCACCACAGTACCATGTTCTTCGGATCAACTACTTCCTCTGTCTTTTAATCAAGAGTCATTCTGTTCATAAGTTAATCCATATATGAGTGACAGCTTCTCAAAACTGACAAACCTAAGATGAATCTCTTAGTAACAAAATTTTAAAAAAGAAGTATGGAGATGATATAGGGAGTGGGTATCGCAGTTCTAGCACTCAGAAAAGCTGGCCCGTGTAAGAGTCTGGGAGTCTCTTCCTGACTGAGCTTCCCTGAAATGTTCCCACTTCTTCACTTCATCCACTCCTGCATAGTAGCTGCAGTGGGTGCTGCTGGCAGACCAGAGCTGAAGTTGGAGCCATGGCAATCCTACAGATGACCCATTCCTCTTGGGTTGAATTGCTGATTGTTTTAGTTAGAGACCACTTATGGTTAATTTTACATTAGACGGAAAGTCTCACCAACATAGTCACTAATGAACTGAAAACAGTGCCCTTTGGGCCGGCCCGGTGGTGCACTGGATAAGTGCGCCGCTTGGGAAGCGCGGCGGCACTCCTGCCCAAGGGTTTGGATCCCACGTACAGACCGGTTCCCACTCACTGGCTGAGCGAGGCGCGGGAGCAGCACCGAGGGTTGCAATCCCGTTGCCGGTCCCCGGTCTGGTATGGGGGCAACACTGAGGGTTGCGATCCGTTGCCGGACACGGAAAAAGATAAAAGACAAAAAAAAAACAAAAAAACAGTACCCTTATTCCAGCCAAATAGTGCCTTGAAATCTAATCCCAAACTGTTGCTTGATTAAAAGACAAATTTATTGAGAAAACCAAGATGTTGCCCAAGTTTCCTAACATTTCAAAATAAATCTGTAAATATTAAATTAGCATTCTAGCGAGAATCACTATCATTTATTATCACTTCCAATTTTATAACAAGTCATTTATTAGAATGTTATTGCCTACCATGTGCCAACTACTGGGCTAAATGCTGGAGATTATAAAGATTAAGTTTCTAACCTTGAGAAACCAAGTCTGGTAAGCTAGACCGATAAATAAGTAAACATATATCAAACAAAATAGTGAGCAATGGAAGCAAGAAGAGGAATAGAGAAGAAGAGAAGAGAACTAAGAACGGGAAAGCCTTCAGAGAAGAATTATCCCTTGATCTAAGACCTGAAGGATATGAAGTTCATCAAGCAAACTAGCAATAAGAGGGAAAATATTAGGGGAAAAACAGAGAGATGGAATCCAAGCAGAGAGATTACCATATCCGGAAGTACTAAGGTGACATATCCTAGAAAATGCCACGAATACAAGTTACTTAAACTGGCTGAGTGGCCTTTTATAAGGGATAGAATGGAGCTAAGAAGAGATGGGACGAGACCAGATTATGGAGAAGGGCTTCGTTTGACATGATAAAGATTCTGAACTTTTTTCAATTGAAAGAGACCCAAGGCCAGGACAAGGGGCCATATTCCCAAAGAATATACAATGTGAACAGTGTCCTCCGGACGTGTGCAGTGCAGCAGTACTGTCTTCACCTACTGGATCACTTATCTGTAAGATAGTGGAACTCATTCATCAGTGTACACCCAGCATTTAGCCCTGTGCTCGGCACATACAGGAACTAAAATACATAGTAGTGAATAGTTAGACGTGCCAACAGAATCCTAAGGGGATAACCAAGAGCCCTAACCAAGCCTCCTTCCTGCCTATAAAATCACAGCTCTGGGCCGGCCCGTGGCTCACTCGGGAGAGTGCGGTGCTGATAACACCAAGGCCCCGGGTTCGGATCCCATATAGGGATGGCCGGTTCACTCACTGGCTGAGTGTGGTGCTGACAACACCAAGTCAAGGGTTAAGATCCCCTTACCGGTCATCTTTTTAAAAAAAAAAAAAAAAAAAAATCACAACTCTTATGCTCTACAATAATTGGTAATTGCCACAACTTGTAAGGGAACATGATGAAGAGTCATTCACTGTGGACTGCACCAAAGATAAAAGATTTGGAGAAAGAAAAACTCATTAAGATGCTTTTGCTGGCCAGCTGCCAAAAACAAAAAAACTAAAAAAGATGCTTTTGATCCTGACTAAATTAAGCAGTTTATTCAATCCCCACAAAACTGAGCAGAAAACAACCTTGAGGAAGCTCAAAATTGCTCTTCAACTAACTTTAAGGCAGTGTTGATAACTATAAAAAGTATATTTTCATATAAAAGAGACCCATAAAATAATAACTTTTAACTAAAAATTTGCGAGATTCAAATAAGTGCTCCAAACGAAATTATGACACTTGCCTATAGTAATTTACAAAATAGTTTAGTAAACTAAACTATTTTATTATAATTAGTGTGAAAATAAAGTTTCCATCTCTTATGCTTAGGAAAACCAGAAAACATTAAAAAAGGAGAAACTTTAGGAAATCATGGACAAAAACAAATTATAAATGAGCTTTAAAAACCTATGGCTTAAGAAGCTCAGGCATGATATAAAGATGGATGAAAAATCTGTGGTCTATGAGGAACCAGTGACCCATGTTTAAAGAAATCAATCCAGGGCCGAGCCCGTGGCGCACTCGGGAGAGTGCGGTGCTGGGAGCGCAGCGCTGCGCTCCCGCCACGGGTTCAGATCCTATATAGGGATGACCAGTGCGCTCGCAGTGCTCACTGGCTGAGCGCGGTGCAGCCGGTCTCAGAAAGGACAAAAAAAAAAAAAAAAAAAAAGAAAGAAAGAAATCAATCCAAATGCCACAAAAGTAAAATAAAATTTTAAGTTTTCTTTTAAAAAAAAAAAAAAGATGTATAAACATTTCACTAATCGGTATTTTTAAATGAAAATGAAATTCTATTAAATAAACATAATTAAACATAGTTTTAAATTTTATAATGTTGCCAGGAACAGACACTGGGTAACAGTAACATAGAGGCTGAGGGAGAAAAGAAGCTAACAACACACCCTAAGACATAAAGAGAAAGACTAAAATATACATAAAATGTACATCAGACTACCTGAGGTTAACATCTTGATGAGCTTTCTCAGATACTGCCACTAAAGATGCAAAATCGTGGTGTGTTCTCCCTATGAAAAGCCTGAATCATGTCATTATTGCCTGCTGCTCCAGTTAACAAAAACAAACAAAAAAACCCCCAGCAATCATCAACCACACACACAACTTGTTTTGAATATGTTAAATGTTACTAAACTAACAGATAGTAAGTTACCATTTACTCAGACTCTTATCCTTAAAATTCTCTAAGGTATGTTCCATTGCCTCTATTTTGCAAATGAGGAAATCAAAAAAGACTAATTGACTTACTTGACCCAGACTACAGAGCTAGTAAATAATGGGGCTGTTAATTCAAAATCACTTGAATGTGACTCTGAAATACACATTTTTTCCAATACACTATGCCCTCTCCCAGGGCACATGACTGCTAAATTTTTAGCCAGTACAATTTTTTTTAAAGACTGATGTTTTCTTTTTTTTTTTTTTTTTCCTTTTTGTCTTTTTTCATGTCCGGCAACGGATCGCAACNTGTTTTCTTTTTTTTTTTTTTTTTTTTTCCTTTTTGTCTTTTTTACTGACCGGTAACGGGATTGCAACCCTCGGTGTTGCGCCCGCACCGCGCTCAGCCAGTGAGCGGGAACCGGTCTCCACATGGGATCCAAACCCTCAGCGGGAGCGCCGCCGCGCTCCCAAGCGGTGCACTGTAGCAGTGCGCCACTGGGCCGGCCCAAGACTGATGTTTTCTTACTGTGCTATCCCCAGGGTGATGTTTAAGTTTAAATAATTTAAATTTTATGGAAAGCATTACAATTTATATAGTTCTTTTAAAACAATGCAGACCTTGGGCTGGCCCGGTGGCGCACTGGAGAGTGCGCCGCTTGGGAGCGCGGCGGCACTCCCGCTGAGGGTTTGGATCCCATGTGGAGACCGGTTCCCGCTCACTGGCTGAGCGCGGTGCGGGCGCAACACCGAGGGTTGCAATCCCGTTACCGGTCAGTAAAAAAGACAAAAAGGAAAAAAAAAAATCAATGCAGACCTTGCTAGTAGTAAAAAAGGCATTAACTCTTAAAAACACTCAAAGTAGTTGAGTATCAACCTAGAATTACACAAAGTACCAATAGTCTCCCAATATTCCCAACTTAATAGCCTTTTAATTATGCTAGATACTTTGTGTGGTATAACCCTCGGGAGATGGCAGATTTTCATAACACCTAATTTCTTTCTCCATTATTCACACTGTGGAGTTACATCATACATGCATTTAATTAAACCAATTCAACTATCTATACTGGGGTGGGGGGTGGAAGGAGAGAAAAACAAGAGAGAAAAATAATTTAAATAATGGTGTTAAGATGCCTGCCTTTACATCCCTGTCCCTGAGTGAGCATGAAATGAAGAATATAAATCTGCTGTTCCTGAGTCAATCCACAGTCCTATTCACCTGTCAAAAGGCATCTCACATAGCTGATTAGGTTTCCAATTCACCAAAAAAGTAACCTCTTCTAAAGCTGCTGGAACTGAAAGACAGTAGGTCAGTTCCAACCAGTTTTTAAACTGGTGCCTTTTCAAAGGACTTTTTCAAGAGTAATTTTGACTACACATGATTTCTATCTTAAACCATAATTTAGACCCAAAGGCCCCACATAAAATGTGATTCCACTTTACTCAGTTCTTTAGATCAATCAGAAAAAATTAGGAACAAAAACACTTGTTATTAATATCCAAATAAATTAATAACTTGGGTATTTTTCATCCTATTTCACAAATTGATAAAAATAGAGGAGCAGGGATGCTATAAAGCCACCCTACATACATATGTAGGAGCAATTCCATGACTCGTTTTAAAACAAACTAAAAATAGTTTTAAGAAGTCTATCAAGCAGTCAAAGGCAACCCTTAAAAGTTGGTTCTCAGCCAAAAAAAAAAAATTTAGTTTTGAGAAGTGCCATTACTACAAAGTTCAAAATAAAGGCAGGGGTGAAAACAATACCCACTCAGGAAAGGACGTAGGCTCTAACCCAAAATCCTTTATGTAGTCACTTACCTCTCCAGATATTAGTTTCCTCTTCTGTAAAAAGAAGGGGCTTGTCTAAAGAATCTATGACCTCTCAGCATTATCATCTTCCAATCTCATACCTCTTTACTTCAATGCCCAATTGCTTTGTGAAGAAAATAAGGAAAACTAAATAAAAGAGTCAATCTAGCTATCACTGAGACAGAACTGTCTTTCACCTCATCACCCAACAATTTATAAGTACTTTTCTTTTTGGGGGCGACTGGCAGGTATAGGGATCCAAACCCTTGACCTTGATGTTGTAAGGCTGCACACTCTAACCAACTGAGTTAACCAGTCAACCCGGTTATATGTATTTTTTCTTTAAAAGTTTTGAGAATGATTCTATAGACATTAGCAAATTCCACACCACGTAATCAGCAAATTCTACTTCACAGTTCACTCATTTTTTCTGGAAATTTAATTTCTTACTTAACTATTCTCTGAGTGTCAATTGATCATTTAAAAGCAAGATACACAGAGAGTAAGAGTCAACAAGAGGAAAAATTCTAATTAACAGATCAATTTGGCTATCTTAAAGTTTGTTATATGAGTTAATCTATTAACCATCTCTGACTCTAACAAAGGCCCCATATGACCCTGTGGGTTTAAGATGTTAACAGACTTTAAGATGTTAACAGACGTGGTGTTGGGGTAGTTCTCTCTGGAGAATTGTTCTTCAGCAATCCCCATCCTCAAGCAACCTTCCTCAGTCTCAGACACTGATTATCTGGACAGTTCCCTCTTTCTTTCATTCCATGTTTCTTCTGCCTTACTGATAACCATAAAACCATTTTTTTTTAAATATCACTGATTATGTCTTCCAATTACCATTTATTCATGACATCTTACATTACCTCTATTTTTAATCTCACTAATACAAGTGTATTTAACTCATAACTTTTACAATCATCAACTTCAGGGCATTCTACTTTATAAAAACCTACTTTTCTCAAGATTTTTTTTTTTTTTAAATTTTTATTTTGTCGATATACAATGTGGTTGATTATTATGGCCCATCACCGAAACCTTTTTCTCAAGATTAAATAAGCCCAGAACCTTTTTTTGTGTGTGTGCCTAAATCTTTATTAAAATATGTGCCCCAATTCTGAATCTCTTATTTCTTTACTCTCAAAATATGAAGATCAACAAAATTCAAATAAAAATCTAACAATTATTTTCTTTCTATTTCTTTGCATGTTTATCTGAACTAGTCATGTGGGTTATCTAGAATATGGTCTTGATGACTACAGATTTACTCTCTCCATAGACCAATTAGCTTCATTCACACAAACTATGTTCCAAAACAAAAGACTGAATCCATCAGCTACTTCTTGGATCCAGATTTAACCAAATGAAATAAAACATACTCAGAATACATTCCATCACTAGAATCCTTCTGGTGATGCAGCAGGTATGTCACCTTAACAAACGTCAGGCACTAGATTATCTTCATTTAGCATGCCACTGTGAATTAAAAGTGTTCTCTTTAGGGCCGGCCCGGTGGCGCACTGCTACAGTGCGCCACTTGGGAGCGCGGTGGCGCTCCCGCCGAGGGTTCGGATCCCACATGCAGACCAGTTCCCGCTCACTGGCTGAGCGAGGTGTGGGAGCAACGCCGAGGGTTGCGATCCTGTTGCCGGTCCCGGTCCGGTACGGGCGCGACACTGAGGGTTGCGATCCGTTGCCGGACACGAAAAAAGACAAAAAGGGAAGAAAAAAAAAAAAGTGTTCTCTTTAGTAAGTGATAAGCTGCTAACTCCTATTCAATTTATGATCCAGTCACATATATGGTCTCCCATTCAGTACTTATTACTTATATACTTAGGTCACCAAGTATATCAGCAAACAGAATCCACTTTATTTTATTTTATTTTATTATTTTATTTTTTTAAAAAAAGATGACCGGTAAGGGGATCTTAACCCTTGACTTGGTGTTGTCAGCACCACGCTCTCCCAAGTGAGCTAACCGGCCATCCCTATATGGGAGCCGAACCCGTGGCCTTGGTGTTATCAGCACCGCACTCTCCCGAGTGAGCCACGGGCCGGCCCCAGAATCCACTTTAAATAAACCACATTATCAAAACCATTTTGAGATTCTATTTCTGTCTTACAAGATTTTAGAAATTATAACCACTTTGTTGTCATTCACAAGTACAAAGTTCTTATTTCCACCATCACCCAGACTACTGAGAAAAAATACAGAATAAAGACAAAGATCCACAGAGTGCCCCCATATCACTGCTCATTCTCACTGAGTTTGACCAGAGTAAGTTATATGTCTATAGAGACATGATACAGAGCACATCTCTTAAGATTACTATTTATCTTAGGATAAAGCATATTCATATTTTAAAACCTCATATTCACACTGGTTACAAACCCATCATGCTGTACAAGCATAATTTGAATTCAGTGTATGGAACAGAAGGGGAAAGAAACTATTATGTGCTAGGAAGAGTGCTCCTTTCTTTACATATATTCTCAGCTAATCTTCAAAACTCTCTGAGGTATTAGTATTCTTTGTCAATAAAAGAAGAAAAAAGAACAAAGAAGTTAAGCAACTGACAGTATAAGGGACTTTGAAGACAGCCAGAATCCTAACTCTGTTACTATATGTGACACAGAGGTTTCTATTTCTAGGTTTATGAAGTTAGGTGTATGTAATTGAGCAACTTAACACCTCTGAACCTGTTTCCTCATCTGTAAAACAAGGTTTAAGTGAGATAATTCATGTTAAGTGTTTAATTCAGAGCCTAGTATACAATAAGCTCACTCAGTAATATTAGCATTGGTCAAAGTTAAAAAGTTAGTTAAGAAAATCAGAAATCGAACTCAGGTCTGATTCCCAAGTCCATTCTCTTTCCACTACAACATGCTGTAGCTGCCAATACACACTTCTTATCCACATGAGAATTCATACTTGAAATATGACATAGATGGGAAACTGATATTGCCTAAAAGAGAAAACTAAGAGCAAACTAAAACCAGCATAAATATTTTATTTCTAATATCTGATAAGCAGAACCAAATAGAAAATTCACCAGCAGAACCAAGTAGAAAACCTAACAGAAGACTCTTTAGACATTCAGGCATACAAAACTATGTTCTAAGTACAACGAATCTAGTTTCCTATCTATGTAGGAATTTATCCTATTTATCTCAAACCAGCTGTAAAGTAGAAGTTTAATAACTAAAGGTCTGGGCCAGCCCGTGGCTCACTTGGGAGAGTGTGGTGCTGATAACACCAAGGCCACCGGTTCGGATCCCTATGCAGGGATGACCGGTTTGCTCACTTGGGAGAGCGTGGTGCTAACAGCACCAAGTCAAAGGTTAAGATCCCCTAACCAGCCATCTTTTTTAAAAAAATAATAATAATAACTAGAGGTCTTCCAAATAAAGATTACTGATTAGCCTGGACGAAGATATTGGCCTTCCGACAACATAATTTGAACACTGCATCAACTTGAAGCTTGTCAACTTTATTTTCAAATACACTGCTACTTAATATTTTTTAATTATAATTGCACTACTTATAAATTGAAGCAACCAAACAGTGTCACTTTTCCTATCTAATCTCCTGACCAAAAACAGGCATTGTTGTTCTAACATTGTTAAAAAATCATACTTATCGGGCCGAGCCCGTGGCGCACTCGGGGGAGTGCGGCGCTGGGAGCGCAGCGGCGCTCCCGCCGCGGGTTCGGATCCTATATACGGATGGCCCGTGTGATGCGCTCACTGGCTGAGCGCGGTGCAGCCGGTCACAAAAAGGACAAAAAAAAAAAAAAAAATCTTGGGGCCGG
>NW_007729127.1:105650-107565 GCF_000696425.1 Galeopterus variegatus
GGGAGCCGTTGCTGTTCCTTGCACAGACCCAAATTGGGACCACCAGGCCTGCCACAGGGATTGAGATCTCCAGGATAGCATGATTGAAAGAAAATGAGTCAAAATGCCAGGTATGGGGCCGGCCCGTGGCTCACTCGGGAGAGTGCGGTGCTGATAACACCAAGGCCACGGGTTCGGATCCCATATAGGGATGGCCGGTTTGCTCACTGGGTGAGCGTGGTGCTGACAACACCAAGTCAAGGGTTAAGATCCCCTTACCGGTCATCTTTAAAAAAAAAAAAAAAATCTTACTTATCTATTTCACCCTCAGCCTGATATAAATGGTGAATAACACAAAAACAAGGAAAGTAGCAAAACTTATATTCTACAACAATCATTAATAATAGGTTTACTATTTCAAACAACTCCAGAAACTGATTTACTTTAAAAAGGGGTTGTTAAACCAGGATGGGAGGCCCATACACATCTATTTTGACAACTGTAACCTATTCAGCAAAGCAACAGTTCTCTAGGGAAAAGAATGCCACATATATTCCGGTGCAACAAAATTAATACATGTGCCTTGGTAAAGAAGCTGAGTTCTAACCAAAGGTAGAGCAGTTTTAACTATGTACTTGCCCTTCAAAAAGAATCAAATCAGTACAGCGCAGCCTTATAACACCAAGGTCAACGGTTCGGTTTCCGGTACCGGCCAGACACCAAAAAAATAAAATAATCAAAACAGAACACCTTTATTTTAGCAACAAAACTTTTAGAAGACAATGTTCGGCAATAATCTTTAAAGTCCCTGTTTTTCCTACATTTTTTAAAAATCTAACTTCCTGCCGCATAGATCTAAAATAGCAATTATATACTCAAGCATGTTCTACTCATTTAGTTGAGAAGCATACGTAGAGGAACACAGGTTTTTGTTTCTAGGTTTACGACTCCTTACCCATTCATTTTGCACTAATATAACCACTAAACATAGCTTCAAGACAGTGATGATTAAAAGTGGTTAATTATGTGAGTGATTCATACCTCCTATGTCCAAACACCAAGATCCTAAGATGTTTCTGTCAGATCTGCGGGAAGAGGGAACAATAAACACCTGTCACAAAAGCTTTCCAAATCGGGAAGCCCCGAACTGAGTAACTGTCGATCCCCAACCCGACTCTCTCCTTCTTATCCCTACCCCACTTCACCCCACAAAAACCCAGAGGGCATACTTCCACTAGAACCCGACTCTGTGAAGGGAATGAGAAGGAAAGCTCATAAAGAGTGGCCACGAAAAGTACTAGAGGAAAGGGTCCCGGGTTGTTCTAGTCCTCACTGACGCAGAGTCCGAGTGAGAGGCCTTAGGCAAGTCAGAAGTCACTTTTCCTCTCTGGGCCTCACTTAGTTTAACTGTAAAATGCGGTGATTAGCAAGGAGCTCTACTGCTCCTCGCCTAAGGACGAACTCGGATTCCTTCCGTCAGCACCCGCAAAAACCCATCAAGGGCCCTGCCAACACTTGTACCTTCGAACACAGGACCACACCATCTTCCAAACATTCTAAAAGGGCTAGATCACCATCCCGCTCCCGGGCCCTCACACACGAGCCCTCCCCGAAAGCAGCGTGTCCACACCAGGCCTCCACACCTACAACGTGGATCCCTCTTCCTCGCCTCACCTGTCCCACACGTTCCGCGGTCTCAGAGTCCCCTCCCTACCACGCACACTTTCCATCAGAAGTGATGCCCAATTCCGGCCCAAGAAGGCACACCGTAAACTCACCAGGCACCCGCCACCCTCGACAATACCATTCGCCTCCTCCAACCTCCCCCATCACCACTACCCGCCCGCTCGCCCGGGCCACTCACCGGCCGCCGCCGCGCCGTCTCCTCCGCGGCCTCCCGGCCGGAGCAACCAAGGGACCGCGGGGGGCCGGGCCG
>NW_007729127.1:107935-125814 GCF_000696425.1 Galeopterus variegatus
CGCAGGGGCGTCCACGCGCTCCTCCTCGGCGCCCGCGGCGGCGTTCAGCCTGGCAGGAGGAGAACAAGGGAGGGCGGCAGGGGGAGGCGGGCAGGGGAGGGGGGCGGTCTGCACTCCGAAACCGCCTCCCGCAGCCAGCGACGTAACGGACCCCCCTCCCCTCCGCGGCTGCGCCCGGATCACACGGCGGGGAGAGCCTGCAGGCAGGCTGCGGAGCGCGCTGTGAGCTCGGGACTCCCGCGCCGGATGTGAGGTCACGTGATTGCCTCATCCCAGCGCCGAGGGCAGAGGGGCGCGAGGGGACGTCAGGGGGCGGGCCCGCCTGAGGGGCGGGGCGAAGGCCCAGGACCCGCCCACCCCCGCGACTGTCGCCTTTCCAGAGTCCGCGAAGGAGAGACCGCTAGGTAAAGGCAGTCTCAAAGGGCTGGGTGTTAGGCCGGGGGCTGCTCTTAGAAGGAGGCTTCTTTTGGCGGAAGGAGGTGGAATTTACCGTCCTGGCACTGCAGAGACAAGATTATAGTTCAAATCCCCATACACTGAACAGGGAAACTGAGGCCGAGTGACTAGACTCGACTTGCCCAAAGTCACGGTCGTGAGGAAAGCTTGTTCTAGAATGGTGGAGAGGAAACCAGATCCTATCCTCCCTATTCAGGTCTTTTTCATTTCCTTTAGCTCTCCCCCAAACAAACAAAAAACAGTAATTCACATTTGACAACCGGTTCTACGCGCCGGCCTCGGGCGGAGGACCCGGAGGCTTACACAAGAGAAAGCACCCACCTGCCCACTGATCGCCTCCGGCGGGAAGTTGTTTCTTCCGGCAGTGCTAGATGCAAATTAAATACTTCCCTCCGCGGAAGATTTATCTCAGGGTAGAGCCTCGGCCGGATATCCAAATCGCTGGTTTGGTTTTCGCGGCGTCCCTTCGGCGACGCGCACAGGACTCGGGAATGTGCCCAGCCAACCTGCTGCCTCGGGCTCCTACCACCTTTCGGCCCTGGGTCTACCTAGCCCACGCCAGTGGTGTCCGGCCATCACCGTTATTGTTATTCCGCCTTGCCGCTAACAGAACTCTTAGCTGCTTGAGCGTCTTAGAACAGCATGCGCGCGGCCTCTGTCTACCTTGGAGACACCTTGCCGGAGGCAGGGAGCATTCAGCCTTTGGACTCCTTTCGGGGCTGCCACCCCTGGCCCACGGGACATGGTGACGCCTCATGTGGAGCAGCACACCGCCTCTAGTCCACGGCACTGAAAACACCTTATTGGGAGCAAAGAGCACGCCCTCCCCACCCTCCCCAGCCCAGAGTTAGGACCATGCTTTATTCAATAAGTATGTCATTGTTTAGCAAAGAAACTGGAACAAAACTGGGCCACAAAACTGTTTAATATTGAATGACCTTAAACATGGTTGACTGGATTTTTCATTTTTAAAAATCTGCTTTCAGCCATAATGTGTACATATATATCCACAGTTTTTAATAATCATTCTTAACAATTCTAGGAAAGACACTGGAGATTTACTCCTTTTTTTACAGAGTTAAGAGTAACCCTATATGCTCTCAAAAAATGGTCTGCTCCATTATCTAATCAGAAGAGGCTTGTAACAGTGAGAGTTTCCACCAAGAAGAGAAAAATGCTTTTCACAGTGGGATGTCAACATTCTTGCCAACATGCCTGGTATTCTAAGCCTCCTTGAACCAACAGCAGAGCATTTTATGACTTTATATACTCATCTGATAATTCAAACTTATTGAGATCCAGCACTTGCCAAAAAGCCCACTTCTGATATACCTAATGCAAGAGGTCTAAGGGACATATGCAATTACACATTTAGATAGGCTTTTAAACTCTTGTCACTGTATTTAGTTGTTTGGTCATCAAGAAACAATACTCCATTATATTATTTTCATTCCTCCCCCCAAAATCACATCATGAAATCTAAATTCAAAGTGATGACCTTAGCCTTTATTGAAGACAAAGAAAGGTATATTTTTTTAATGCTTTTTATTTTCTTTGCAAAAATATGACATTATATGTTATGCTACCTTGTGAACTTTTAGACAAAGAGATACCTAATATGTTCCTCTCAGTATTCAGTAGCAGGAAAATGTGTTTCTCTCCAGATAAACATGAATGATTCTATTCATACTGCTTTGAGAACTCAGAAGCCTCTTGCATTTCCCTGTTTGACTTCGTTGCCCGAGAGATGAGAATTAAATTCAGTTTCCAACTGCAGCAACTAATTCATTCCATATGCATAACATAAGTATGTTTTGCCTTCTTAAACTTGTTTCTATAATTTTTCTTTTTGTCTTGCCTGTTTTAAGCGGGCTTTATCACTGGATGTCACCTCTAATATTTTGAAGGAGTAGACAAGGAGAAAGTCACAGTCAAATTATTCTTAAGAATTAAGTAAGCAAAGGTAAGTCTGGAGGGGAATGTGACAAGAAGATTACCTAGATACTTGGAGAGATCAAGCAGTTAGGACAGAATCAGTTTTTCTTGTTTTATAACCACAAGTCCATTTTAACTAAGACCAATACCACAAAACGGATCACTAAGAAATGTCACAGAAGGCCGGCCCGTGGCTCACTCGGTAGAGTGCAGTGCTGATAACACCAAGGCCCCGGGTTCGGATCCTATATAGGGATGGCCGGTTTGCTCACTGGCTGAGCGTGGTGCTGACAACACCAAGCCAAGGGTTAAGATCCCCTTACCGGTCATCTTTAAAAAAAAAAAAAAAAAAATGCTGTTCTACTAGGCTCAACCTGGGGTCCATTTCTCTCTGTACGCAAGATTTTTATTTTATTTTTTTTTAACTTGGTGTCTGTCAACCTTGGAAGAGTTATGGATGGGCTTCATCTATAAGTTCCTTAAACTTGAATGCAAATACTTTAAAAGGAAGAGATGGAGCTTTCATCAGCTTCTCAAAGGTGTCTGGAACCCAAAAAAAGGATAAGAGCCCTTATCCCTGGCTCTCCCCCAGGTCACCTCATCCAACACGGCTGTAGCCATCATCTGCTTTTTTTTTTTTCCTGAGCGCCGCCGCGCTCTCAAGCGGCGCACTGTAGCAGTGCGCCACCAGGCCGGCCCCGCCATCATCTGCTTTTACATTAATAAGTCAACTGTATTCCCACAGCCCAGGCCTCGCTTCAGGGTTCCTGGGCTATACCTCCCTATCACTTTTACAAGGTGTTTCACTGGCATCTCATAAATTTTCTTATTTAGAACTCAACTCTTGTCCTTCTTCCCCAAACCGGCTCCTCTCCCAGGCTTCCTGACCGTAGCAAAGACACTGCCACCCATCCAGCTGCTCGAGCCTGAAACCTGGGAGTCATTCTTTACAGTTCCCTCTCCTTCACCACTCATATCCAACCCAATACTAAGTCCATTTCAAATACTTTCACATCTGTTCATCTCCACTGTCACTAAAATAATCCAAGCCACCTCCATCTCTCACCTGGGACTACTGCATTAGCCCCCAACTGATTTCTCCACTTCCACCTTGACACCAACCCCCTCACCGCCTAGCCGCCAATCCATTCTCACACAGTAACAGGAGTGTTACTGTGTGTGGCTTGAAGCATAGCTCCTGATTAAAGCTTTCAATTGCATCCCATTTCACTTAGAATAAATGTGAACTTCTTTGGCCCACAAGGCCCAGTGTTGTATGAGGCCTGCCCACCTCTCCCCCTTCGCCAGCATGCCTCCACCCTCACTGTCCTCTCACTCCAGATCCTCTCCCCAACTCATTCCAACCACACCAGGACTTCTTTCAGTTCCTCAATCACATCAAGCTCTTTCCTGCTTCAGGGTCTTTGCACAACCTCTTCCCTTTTTTCTATGCCTGGCTAACTCTTACAAGTTCAACTCTTGGCTTAAATACATATACATCAGTTCCTGAGAAAGGCTTCCCCTGGTCACTAATTCATTTCTTTTATGTTCTCATGACCTCCATTTTTTTTCTTTATAATCATTATCACAATTTTAAATTTAAAACCTGTGTCTCCCACAAGACCATAAGCTTTGTGAAGATGGGGAGCAGTTGTAGCCCCAGAATTTTTCTAGAAGAAGCTTAAAAGTGGCGATCTTTTTAGAAGAAAAAATGAGGATTTATCTTCAGGCTGTGTTTGCATGATACATCACATAAGATAAACAAAATATCAACTGTCCGTTTTTGTGAATGCAGGAAGGACTTTTGGAATTATGGGAAGGGGTGTGTTAAGCATTCCCCATCCCCAACCCAAGCTATCTCTTAGTGCTTCTGCTGGCAGAGACTGAGTCAGTTTGATTTATCACTATATACCCAGCACTAGATGAAGCCTGGCATATGGTAGACACTTAAATATTTATCATCTGATTGATTGATTGATTAATTTACAATGTTAAACATCATCTGTAAATGCCTTCCCTGACTCCCAGGCTAAGTTAAGAATCCGTCTTCTGTGTGTATCTTTACCACTGCATTTACCACCTTGAATAATGTTTAGTGTTGTGTCTTCAATTAGTCTATGTCTTATACATGTTTTTGTTTCTAAGGATGGTTCTGAATGCTTTCATGTATTATTTCATTTACTTATGTATTTATTTTGGTGGCTGTCTGCCATGGGGATATTCAGGTATTATTTCATTTAATCATCACAACAATGCCAATACAAAAATTAGTAGTTACCATTATCTTCATTTTTATAGATGAAGAAACTGAAGACTTCACATGTATTATCTCATTTAATCTTTATAACAATCCTAGGAAATAGGTACTATTATTATCTGTTTACAGATAAAACTGGGGGATGCTTAAAATCCCATTTTACAGAATAGAAAAAGATACGTTAGGTAACTCACCCAAGGTCACAGAGCTAGTAAACAGCACAGCTGGGATTCGAACCCAGGCAACCTGGCTCCAGAGCCAAACTCTTGACCACTATGACCAAATGAAGCCATAGTAATCCATCCTCTGGCATGCAAACTCTTTGGACTACCTGTTTAAGCACCCAGACTCTGTCTTCCTCATGAGCAAAGACCTTACTCCCCCATCTCTGGATCCTGAGCACCTAGTAGAGAACACAGTGGTACTCAAAAATAAATATGCTGAGGGCCGGCCCATGGCTTACTTGAGAGAGCATGGTGCTGAAAACACCAAGTCAAGGGCTAAGATCCCCTTACTGGTCCTCTTAAAAAAAAAAAAATGTATGCTGAGTAAGTGAATAACAAATTATCATTGACTTTCAAAGTCACTATGTCAGACTAGCAATGAAATGGTTATTATTCCCATTTTATAGAGAAGAAAAATGAGATTCACAACTTCATGAGAGAAAGTGTCCTAAGAGTCCTTCCGACTGACTCCAGCCCTCTTTTGTACTCCCTCTGTTGCTTCCACAAAAGTTTCTAAGTCACGTGTTTAGACTAGAAAGAACACCTTAAGAAATGGCTTTAAACACACACACACTGCACTCACTGTGCCTTTCCTAGAAAAAGTGACCATTAAAAGTACTTTGATTACGATGTTTGCCCAACAGCTCTATATTTCTTTTAGTACCTCCTAAGCCATTCTGTCCCTATTTAGCTTGAACCATGAGGGCCAGTGCATGTGTGTGAGAGTATGTGGGTGTGAGTGTGTACTGGAACAGGAACAGAGACCAGAGCTGTGAGTCAGATGTCTGGAAATCAGAGTACAGGGCCACCACTGACTCATTTCTGTTCCAAAGCAAAGCATGTAATCTTTTTTTGCCTCTGCCACAAAGCAAAAGCCATGGGCCTGGCATTCTGAGGCCATGGTGCCCTAAGATATGGTAGGTCGCATGCCACTGAATATTATTTACCAACTTACTGTTTAGGACATGGGGCCTCTGCTGGAGGAGTGCTCACTGCTGGCACAGAGCCTGTGGTTTGCTGGTAAACTGACCCTCCAAGAGATGAAAAGCCCTAATCTGTAGCACCTGCCAATGTCATGGTGTAAATACTCCCACCCCAGCCAGTTTCAATCTACCAACAGTTTAACATCTGGTTCACAAAATTCCTAGAAATGTAGCAATCAGCTCTAGTGAGCCAGTAAAAACCAGCTCCAGCACACCACTGCTTATAGTAATTCCTCACGTGGATGGAGAGAGAAGTCTTTAAAATTATGGTTTTAAGGATCAAGGCCTGACTCATAAGCTGTTACAGGGAAGTTCTCTGTGTTTAGATGTGATGATTTGACCTCTGATGAGAAAAGAGCAATTGTACTGGAAATGGGGAAACTGACTTCATCTTAGCCTTAGTCATGTATTGCTCATTGAACTTTCAGAAGAAGAGAACAGAACTGTGGTTACTACAAGTGGGAAAGGGGGAAGGGGGGGACTGTGGCAAGAAATGGGTTAATGGACACAAAACAGCTAGTTAGAGGGCCAGCCATGGCTCACTTGGGAGAGTGTGGTGCTGATAACACCAAGGCCATGGGTTCAGATCCCTATATAGGGATGGCCGGCTGGCTCACTTGGGAGAGCGTGGTGCTGACAACACCAAGTCAAGGGTTAAGATCCCTTTACCGGTCATCTTTAAAAAAAAAAAAGCTAGTTAGGAAAAATAAGTTCTATTGATGGACGGTCGAGCTATATAATTAATATTAATTTACTGCATGTTATCAAATAACTAGAAGAGAGGAGCTCAAATGTCTTCAACACAAATGATTACGTTTTGTAATGATGAATATGTTAATTATCCTGACTTGATCATTACACATTGTACAGGTATTGATATTCAACTCTGTACCCCACAAATATGTATCAAGAATTACATTTCAATTTTAAAAAGTCATGTGTTTCTTTCTTTTAATCTAATTTTTAATAAGAATAATATTACCTACCTCATAGTTTGTTTAATTATCTAACAAACTCTTATATAGCACTTACTGTGAGGCACCATTTATGTACTTTAGAAATTTACCTCATTTTATCTTTTTGTTTGTTCGTTTGTTTTGCAGCTGGCTGGTACAGGGATGGAACCCAGGACCTTGGTGTTATCAGCACTGTGCTCTAACCAGCTGAGCTAACCGGCCAGCCCCTCATTTGATCATATAAACAACACTGTGGGGTAAGTACTATTGTCAATTTAGAGATGAAGAGACCAAAGCACAGGGAAGATAACTAAGTTCTCTAAGTTCACACAGCTAGCAAGTAATAGAGCCAGGATTTGAACCTGGCTCCAGAGCCCATGCTTTTACCCTTTACGGGCCTAAGACAAAGCTAGCTGTTTGTTTTTATAAACAGAGTTTTACTGGAACACAACCATGCTTATTCATTTACATATTGTCTATGGTTGCTTTTATGTCACAACAGCAGAGTTGAGTAGTTGTGACAGAGACCATATACTCCATAAAGCTCAAAATATGTCTGTAGTGGATTGAATTATGTCCCCCCAAAACTCACTGAGGCTTGAGTTGTCTTCCAAGTTTTATGTATTAGAAACTTAGTCCCAGGGCCGGCCCGTGGCTCACTCAGGATAGTGCAGTGCTAACACCAAGGCCACAGGTTCAGATCCTATATAGGAATAGCCGGTTAGCTCACTGGCTGAGCATGGTGCTGACAACACCAAATCAAGGGGCCCTCACTGGTCATCTTTAAAAAAAAAAGAAAAAGAAACTTAGTCCCCACTGTGACTGGTAAGTGAGTGGGAATTCCTATTATAGTAATTGAAAGTGGAACCGTAAAGAGGTTATTGAATTGTAGGACCATGTAGTAGTGGATGGATTAAAAATGGTGGTCAGGGGTGTGGTTCTGAGGGCTTTAAAAAAAAGAGGAGAGTCTGTCTTGCTCTCTCTCTGTTCTTTCTGCTTCCACTATCTTGCAATGTGAGACCCCTGGGCCTCTGTTGCCACCACCAGATGGACTTTGAACTTCCCAGCTTCAGAAACTGTAAGCAATAAGTTTCATTTTCTTTATAAATCACCAGTTCAATGTATTTTGTTATAAGCAACAAAAACGGACTAATACAATTTCTATCTGAGCCTTTACCCTGACTCTCCTTTTGGGAATATTGTACTGGGTTTCCAAAGTTAATGCTGTAAATCCCTCACGATCATCCCTTGAGTCCTGCATGATGATCCCCTTATAGAGAGATGGGCTTTTTGCACAGCACAGTGAAGTAATGCCCTCTTTTCTAAGAGCAGGACTGACGCTACTTAAGATAGCCCCTCCATTGTGTGAAAGTTAGGTGGGAAAGTGGGGGTGGGAAGGGAGGAGCTCCGCTAACTGCAAAATTAGCTCACGTACTGTTGGTTTGCTTGCATTGGCTAATACCTCCTGGCGCGATGGTCAGTCGACCAAGTTGCCATGCTTGCAGCTTTAAAAACCAAGAATAAAGACGGTTCAGGGCCGCACCTTGAATTGGCTGGTGCGGTCAGGCCGCTGGAAATAAAAATCTTTCTCTCTTTTTCTATATCAGTCTCCAAGGGTGATTTTCTCCTGATGCCTATAACAAGAGCAACAGCAATCTTTCATGGAGCTGAGGCATTAGGAACACATCTCACACCTGTCACTCTTTCTCTGAGGCACCTGCTCCATAGGCCTGTTTCAGATGCCAGGCAGAGAAGCTCCTTAAACTCTGTCATTCACTGGCCTCCTGTATAGTGGTTAAAAACCTCCCTGACCTTTGCAGCTACTTCCTGTGAGCCTCTCAGGGACTGCCAGTCAATTGTGACCTATTTTCAGAACTAGTAGATCTGGCTTCTAGAGAAAACTCAGAACAAGCCCAGCTACAAGTAGTTGACTGCATTTCCTTCAGGCTTCTGGCACCAGAAAGAATTGCTCAGTGGAAGGATCGTAGGTCAGACTGGCACCTGGTTGCCCCACTCAGGTAGGTAGATTTTCATTGCACTGTAAACCACAGATCAATATCTCAGGATCGCCAGAAGGCTGTCTGTTATCTTCTGTTTGCAGAAGACAGTTGCTTCCTTACGGTAATAAAAAAAGAGCCCATTTGTTCTTGTTTTTCGTTTCTTTTCTCAAAGCAAAGATGCCTCATCAGAATTGGTAAAGTAAGGCAATTGCCCAACAGATTGCCCCCTCCAGTGTGGAAGTCCCATTGCCAAAGAATTTCTTTCATAAACATTTCAAAAGTGAGTCGATTCAAAAACACGCCTCCACCATGAGATTACCTGTAATCTAATTCAGCCTAGGAAGCAGAGTTCAAATGGCTTGAGGTTCTGCAATTTCCACAACAGCTGCAGCCACAAAATGAAAGAGAGCATGGCTTTAAAAGGCAGAGAATGCCAGAAACATCTTGCTATTCCCACGTTGCTCTTTGTCACTACACTCCTTATATACACTTGTAAAGTAAGGCGAATCACAATTAAAGCCAAAATATTTCATTATTTTAGTGATTATTTTAGTTATACTAAGTTTCCATTTATGTTGTCAGAGCTAGGGCTCCAACCCTCCAAACCCATTGTACAGACTGGGTCACCAGACCCCTCACATGCCAGGTTGGGTCCCCAGACCCCTCACATGCAGGTCCATACTAAGTAATTGGGAAAGATTCCAGGGGCTATTGGCATATGACTTGAGCTCAGTCCTCAGCTTCCTCAGCAGCAGCAGCTTACAGGTCCGACAGCAGCAGTGGCCTTGCAGAGGGTCCTGGGGGCGCTAGCAGCAGCTGAATAGTGGCAACCCCAGACTCCCCCCCCCCACGGGGGGGCATCCCAGGGATGGGAGGCGCCATGGATCAGAGCCATTCATCCTTATACTTAAATCCATAACCCAGGACACTTGGGTGCACATGCGCAATTACACTAGACGAAAACCAAGGAACACCTGAGCGCATATGTCTGTTTACATCAAATGCTTGGCAAAATTCCTTTTTTTTTTTTTGACTGGTAAGGGGATCACAACCCTTGGCACGGTGTTGTCTGCACCACACTCAGCCAGTGAGCGCACCAGCCTTCCCTATATAGGATCCGAACCTGTGGCCGCGGCACTACCAGCACCGCACTCTCCCGGGTGAGCCACGGGGCTGGCTCAAATGCTCAGCAAAATTCTAAACATATGAGGGGCCCTGACCATTTTTCCTATGTTTTCCCAACAACACTTAAACAGCTCATGTTACCAGCAAAGGCAACCAAAGTGAAACCTCTTGGAACTTTACTAGAAGTTCCTTTTAAAATTTAATATGATTTATTTAGGATACCTTTAAATAAACATGAACTTAATTTTTGTTTTGTTCTGTTTCCTTTTTTTGTTTTCATTTTCTGTTGGCTGGCTGGTGTGGTGACCCAAACTTTCGATCTTCATTTCTTGAATATACATAATTTCAAAGAAGACTCAGGACACTAAGGATCTCAAATATCCCGAATAGCTCATTTGGGTTCCTGAAATTCTTAGTTTTATCCCTTCTTTAAAAATTTTGTTTCTAAATTACTCTGCAAATAAAAATCATACTCAGCTCTCCCTCCTCCATGCCAACTCAAATATTCACAGACTGATTACAAGTGCCAAGAGAAAAGATTCAGCCATATTCACCTTTTTATCCCCCACAGTATGTAGCCACAGTGCCTTACATATAACAGTAAGTGGTCAGTAAATGTTATTGCTGATGTATAACCTCCATGAAGGCAGATACTATTTTCTTCAATCCCATAGCCCAGCAACTAGAATAGTAACCAGCAGGTCGTAGTCACTCAAACAATATTGAATAAATTAGCCGACAGCCTTGTGGGGCCGGCCCGTGGCTCACTCGGGCAAGTGCGGTGCTGATAACACCAAGGCCACAGGTTCGGCTCCTATATACAGATGGCTGGTTCGCTCACTGGCTGAGCGTGGTGCTGACAACACCAAGCCAAGGGTTAAGATCCCCTTACCGGTCATCTTTAAAAAAAAAAAAAAAAAATTAGCTTATAGCCTTAATAAATGTAGGAGAAGGAGGTTTAAAATTCTTAACTTTTCTTCCCAGCCAACTTGGCCCTCCTTGTAAGAATCAGCATTCAACCAGAGAAGTGGAATCAGTAGGAGATACACATTAAGATATTTATTGCAAGGAATTGACCTATACTGTTGTGGGGGCTGTCTAGGCAAGTCTGAAATCTGCAGGGCTGGCCATCAGAAAAGGCAGACTGGAATTTCTTGTTTAAGGAAGCCTCAGCTCTGCCATTAAGGCCTTTCAAATGATTGGAAATGATTGGATCAGGCCCACCTAGATTATCTAGGGTAATCTCCCATTGATCATGGAATTTTTTTTTTTTTTTTTTTACTTTTTTGGGTTTTTTGCCGATATACAAGTAATGATTTAATCACATGTACAAAATACCTTCACTACAACACCTAGATAAGTGTTTGATTGAATAGCTGGAAGGAGCCGGCCAGTTAGCTCACTTGGAAGAACATGGTACTGGTAACACCAAGGTAACACCTTCAGATCCCTATACTGTCCAGCTGCCAAAAAGTACAGAAAGATAAAATAGAATAGCTGGGCACATAGTGTTGGGGTGAGCAGGACTGAAGCCATGTTGGGACATAAAACCGGATGGGCTGTAGGCAAATTTTTTAAAAAACACAGTTTTTTTCCTGGCATGCATTTCTCTGAGTTCCTTCTTTCCCCATGGTTATTTGATATTTTGAACCTTGGTTATGGGGCACAATGATGTTATTTACATGAATGTGAAGTTGTTTTCCAGTCAGCCTGAAGCTACAGACTTACACATACCAACCAGACCCTGAGACAACAGCAAAGATGGGAGCAGAAACCGGATGGAGCCTTGGCGAGACTTTGCACCTGAGACCTTGCATGAAGCTCTCACTATTCATGTGTTCCTCCCACTCCTGCTTTTCACTTTCCCACATTCCATTCCCTTAGCCCCCTCTTTAAAAACCCCTCAGTAAATCGGAGTCTTTGAGATGGCTTTAGCCTAGCCATTCTCCTTCAGGTTTACCAGAGAGATGGGTTAGCCTCACATCTCTCCTCAGGTCACCAGTATTCCTGAATAAAAGCTGAATTCCATTTTCACCATTTGACTTTTGAGTGGTTTGCTTTTATCTGGAAGCAGACAGCCAGATCTTTGAGTTTGGTATCAATTTGGGGGAGCCTGTGCCCTGTAACAATAGCCTAATCAAACTCACACATAAAAAGATCATCACATTTCTCAAAAACCTGCCTTAGAACTTTGGAGATATATATATATAATATATATATATATATTTCCTTTTCCTATTTCTTATACAAAGCACTAATAGAAAATATTTCTTTATGTGTCATTTCTTTAGATATGTTCACATCCTCTGCTCTAGATATATATATATATTTTTGTCCTTTTTGAGACCAGCCGCACCGCGCTCAGACAGTGAGCACTGTGAGCGCACCGGTCATCCCTATATAGGATCCGAACCCCTATATAGGATCCGAACCCGCGGCGGGAGCGCTGCTGCGCTCCCAGCGCTGCACTCTCCCGAGTGCGCCACGGGCTCGGCCCTGCTCTAGATATTTTAATGATAGAAAATAATCCTAATAATAACATAACCTAGGTATCTGGGGAGATTACCATTTCCATATTACAGATGAAGAAACCTAAACATGAGAGGATTTGACGAAGTTTACATAGCCAGGTAAACTGAAGGACCAGGGTGTCCCTCCTAAGCCATTTCTCTTAATTATTACTGTATACAAGAATCTGAAACAGAGAATGCTGCTTACACAGAGATGGTCACACTGTATTAACAGAATAAAAGACAAAAACTGCAGGATCATCTCAATAGATGCAGAAAAAGCATTTGATAAAATCCGACACCCTTTCTTTTTTTTTTTTTTTTTTTTTAAAAAATGACCGGTAAGGGGATCTCAACCCTTGGCTTGGTGTTGTCAGCACCACGCTCAGCCAGTGAGCAAACCGGCCATCCCTATATAGGATCCGAACCCGTGGCCTTGGTGTAGAAAACTACAGGCCAATATCCTTGATGAACATAGATGCGTGGACACTACCAAGACTTCCAGCTTGTATTTTTTTTTTTTTTTTTAAAAATGAACGGTAAGGGGATCTCAACCCTTGGCTTGGTGTTGTCAGCACCACGCTCAGCCAGTGAGCAAACCGGCCATCCCTATATAGGATCCGAACCCGTGGCCTTGGTGTTATCAGCACCGCACTCTACCGAGTGAGCCACAGGCCGGCCCACCCTTTCATGATTAAAAACACTCAACAAACTAGAAGGTGATTTCCTCAAATTGATAAAGGGCATCTACAAAAAACCCTTGGCTAACATCATACTTAACTGTGAAAGACTAAAAGCTTTCCCCCCTAAAATCAGGAGCAAGCAAGAATGTTCACTCTTACCGCTACTGGAGGTTCTAGCCAGGGTAATTAGGCAAGAAAAGAAAAAAAAGCATTCATATTGGAAAGGAAGGCATAAAATTATTTCTATTTACAGATGACATAATGTCGTATGTAGAAAGTCCTAAGAAATGTACACAAAAAAACTATTAGAACTAATAAAAAAGTTCAGCAAGGTTGTAGGATACATTACCAATATACAAAAATCAATTATATTTCCACATTATTAGCAAAGAAAACAATTCCATTTGCAATGGTATCAAAGGGAGTAAAATGCTTAGGAATAAATTTAATAAAAGAAGTGCAAAGTATACACTGAAAATAACAAAACATCACTGACAGAAGTTAAAGATATAAATAAACTGAAAGACACCCCATGTCATGAATCAGAAGATTTAATAGTTAAGGTAGCAATACTCCTCAAATTGATCTACATATTTAATGCAATCCGTACTAAAATCCCAGCTGCCTTTTTTGCAGAAATTGACAGCTGATTCTAAAATTCATATGAAGATACACGGAATTGAGCCGGCCCATGGCTCACTCGGGAGAGTATGGTGCTGATAACACCGAGGCCATGGCTTCAGATCCCGTGTAGGGATGGCCAGTTAGCTCACTGGTGAGCATGGTGCTGACAACACCATGTCAAGGGTTAAGATCCCCCTACCGGTCATTTTTTATAAAAAAAAAGAAAAAAAAATGACCCAAAAGTCAAATGTTGGTCAAAGTGGAAGTCAGCTTTTATTCAGGAACACTGATGACCCAAGAGGAGATACTAGGCTAACCCATCTCTCCAGTAAACCTGAAGGAGAACAGCCAGACTAAACCTAACTGAAGACTCAGATTTACTGAGGAGTTTTTTTAAAAGGGGGTTGAGGGGCTGGCCCGTGGCCGGTCATCTTTTAAAAAAAAAATAAAATAAAAGGGGGTTGAGGGAAGCACAAGGGAGGGGGACGTGTAAGGGGCCAGGAGCAAATTCTTGCCAAGAACCAGCCTGGCTTCTGTTCTCATTCTTGTTATCTTAGGGTCTTGCAGGATTTTGATTTGCTTCAGGATGCAATCAGCATAGCTTTGTTGATGTCTTCCTTGGTTTCTCAGGGTCTGGATAGTATGTGCCATGTGACAAGTCTGCCACTTTAGGCTGACTAGAAAACTGCTTTACATCTATGCAAATAATGTCATCGTGCCCAGTAACCAATTTTCAAAATATCAAATAACCATGGGAAAGAGGGAACTCCAGAGAAATGCATGCCAAGAAAAAGAAATCTTTTTTTTTTTTTTTTTCCCTAATGCCCATGCAGTTTTAGGTCACAACATGGCCTCAGTCCTGCTCCCTCTGACAACCTTAGATGTGATAATGGTGTTGTGGTATAATACGGGATTGTTCTTATTCTTAAAAGATACATGCTGAAGGGCCAGCCTGTGGCTCACTTGGGAGAGCGTGGTGCTGACAACACCAAGTCAAGGGTTAAGATCCCCTTACCGGTCATCTTTAAAAAAAAAAAAAAAGAGAGATACATGCTGAAAGTACTTTGTGATAAAGTGACATGATATTTGTAACTTTCAAATGGGCCAAAAACAGAACAAAGATGATAAATAGATAAAGTAAATATCGTAAAAGATTATAATTTTTAAAACTTTGAGTGTGAGATGTACAGGAGTTTGTTGCACTAGTCTTCAATTTTTCTGAATTCATGAAACATTTCCATAATAGAAAGTTGGGGGGAAATTAACAAGCTTCCTGTAAAAGATTATAATTTTTAAAACTTTGAGTGTGAGATGTACAGGAGTTTGTTGCACTAGTCTTCATTTTTTCTGAATTCATGAAACATTTCCATAATAGAAAGTTGGGGGGAAATTAACAAGCTTCCTTAATGCCAGGATTCTGAATGAATAGCCCACTAGCCCATGAATCACATTGGTGAGGGGGTGGGGGTGGGGAGAAGGTGGGAAGAGGTTGCATGGCTGTGCTTCAAGGACTCCATGAACTCCCTACAGCTGTTAGCAACATTCTGTGTGCGCATGTAGCTCTACATTTCTGTGAGGAGAGGTTCTGTAGCTCTTGTCAGATTTCTTTAAGGGCTTCCATCAAAAACGCTGAGGCCTTGAGGATTGTCTGAGGACTTTAGGTCTGGTAGCTGCCGATGCATGAAGTTTTTGGACTGCCAGACATTTCCCTGCTGTTCCAATCACATGTTGGAGATGGTTGCCTAAAGTCATAGGACCTTAAAACTGAAATAAGCCTTAGGAATGATCTAGTCCAACCCTGGAGAAAAGCTCTGAAATAGGCCTTGTCCACGGTCAGGCAATTAACATAACAGCAGCAGGAGAAGCAAAATCCAGGTCTCCTGATTCCCAGGTCTCTGCTCTGATTACTCAAAGAACCAGCTCTCCTTCTTTGGTCACTTGACCTCTTCCAGTTTCTATGTAAACTAGAAAAGCCAATAAACATCCTCTGCAGGCTACAAACCACTACCTGATCTGCTTCCTCTCCCCTCTTCCCCCTCTGACATCCCCTCCTACTGTCCTACCTGCCACTCCTCATCCACCACATCTCCTTAGGGTTCTGACATGACACACATATGCCACTTAGGGCCTTTAATCTGACTGGTCCCTCCTTGTAGGGCTCTTCTTCCAAATATTTGCTTGGCTAACTGCCTCACCTTCTTCAAGACCTTCTTCAGGTCTCACTTTCTCTGAATGACCTGTCCTAATCACCCTCTTTAACACTGTAACTCCCTCCACCCCCACCACCACCAATTCTGGTCCTGCTACATATTTTTTCCATATCACCTGTCACCTTCTAATGCCCTATACAATTTTCTTGTTTATTATGCTTTTTGTTTATTGTCAGTTTTCTCCATTTGAATATAAGCTCCACAAGGACAGACCTTATTATTATTCACTGACATATTCCAAATGCCTAGAGCAGTACCCAGCACAGAGAAGGTACTCAATATTGAAAATTTTTGCTGAATGAATGAATATTCTCTCTCTGTAAATCAGTATATAATTTTAACTTAATTCTTGATAAAGGGAACCACAAAGAGGCAAAAGAATTAAGTAGGAAAGCTGGGAGTGGTGATTATACTGCATGTTTTACAGTTATTTAAAAGGTGGGGCTTAAACTTTTGGTTTGATGAACTGTATGAACGGGCATATGATTGGTAGCTTAGCCCTGTTTTGCAGGGTCAGTTAGCGCTGCTCTGTACACAAAACAGGTTACCAGCATCTCTTCTTGCCTGAGGACTTACATGTTGCAATTCTCTTGTAATAAGTTCCTAAATATTTAATACTTGAATGACTTCCTAATAGGGTGTTGATTTACTACATCACGGCCATAATTAAGAGGCATCAATTCAGGTCTGTTGGGATTAAGTTTAAAGCCTGAAAGCTCGGCTTTCAGATCCAAGCAAATCAGAAAACAGCAAGCACATGATGCAGAGGAATATTTACACACAAGCTAAAACATGCAGCTGTGTTTTTCTAAGATTCCCACCTTTGCTTCAGGCCCAGTGGGATTCACCTTGTTCTGAGTGTGTCAGTGAAACTAAGGTGAACCCAGGGTGTTGAACCTACGGTGGGGGGCTCAGTGGTGGGTCCCACAAACAGTCACTCCCCAGCTTTTAAGCTTGGGAAGAAGTTACTGACCTAGTATTTATGGTGTTGGTCTATTCTCATCCACAAGTGTGGGTGTGAGTATTCATTGCTAAATTTTGCCAGAAATTGAAGTTAAACTTCAGAGAGGAACAAGTGTTAGCTTGCGGCAACTAAACATTCTGTGTGTTTTGCTTGTAACTTTTCATTGTAAGTGTGCATGTATTATCTTACCATGACCTGAAGTTGTACATTAACAAGTAGATTGACTGGTAAAGGATTTTGAAAAGCTCAGAAAAAATGTGGTCCAGTTCTTCCCCACCCTCAGCATGCTACACGCCTGGGCCTTTCAGAAACTTTTCTCAAATCACCAAATCCTTCTCCTTCCTGTGGGTCAATCCCATCCCTTTTTTTGGTGCAAGTTACTTGAATCATTCCTGGCCTTCATTCAGAGTGACAAACCAACACTTCTGCTCATATATTGCTCTATTGTCGCAAACATAAGGAAAAGAGCTTTGATGAGAGTTTCCTTTTCAAAAAAAGGCTTTCTTCCTTGTTGTTTCCATCATTCATTGAAGAATTATTTAGTGAATGACTGTTTTAAAATGTGCCCAGGACTGGAGAAACAATAGTACAAAAACACCGTTACTGTTCCAAGGAGTTTATAGTCTAGTTTAGTAAAAAAGAAAAATAAGAAAATAGGAATTTGGAATACAGAAAGAGGAATACACAACAAAGGAGGTAAGTACAGATTGTTGTGGAGTCTTCCTGGACATATTTATATGAAGACTTTCTTTCTTCCTTTCTTTTTTACCTTCTTTCTTTCTTTTTTTTTTTTTTTTTTTTTTTTTTGTGGGTGGGGGGTATGGGTTCCCCTTGACCTTGGTGTTGTAAGGCTGTGCTCTAACCAACTAAGGTAACCGGCCAGCCCCTATAAGGAGAATTTCGGGGCCGGCCCGGTGGCGCACTGGATAGTGCGCCGCTTGGGAAGCGCGGC